>NW_010100766.1:0-46501 GCF_000699245.1 Pterocles gutturalis | reverse complement strand
ATGCAGCAAGCTACAGAGAAACATAATCAGGATGCAAATAGATGTCTTGGTTAATAAATATGCTGGAGAATTTTGCAGACTGCTTGCAAACGGCAGAAGAAATATACCATGAGCAAAGTGGAATGATTTGTTCTGCCTAAATTTAATGCTGACCTGGGGGGTTTGCATGAGGATTTCAGCTTTCTAGTTATAGTTTCCTTTATGGGCAGTGATGAAAGAGACAGATACTTCCATGAGACAATTTAGAACAACTATATTCCTGCCTTGAATCCCTTTCTAGAGGATTTGTCCATTTTGCTGAGGAATTAAAGAGACTTGTCTGTTACTGAGGTAGTTAAATTAGATTGTAAATCAACACCTATAGTTCAAATTGTTCACTTAGGTATAATTAAGAGACCTTTTCAATATCCTGCTGCTATGGTTACATAGGCTCTACACTATGGTTTTGCATCAGGGATGCTATCCTGCATTAGGAGAGACTGAGATCTGTCTGCCTCATTATACCGAGCTCATGAGTGCAGTTTTAACGCCGGTAACAGCTTGTGTGGCTAATTTGGGTGTATTGAGGGGGGTAAAGTTGACTTGTCTTTTGCATCTCAGGTCAAAAGCTTTGATTGAAGACTGCCATACAAAGACCTCAAATCTTGGACTGGCACTGACACCTTTAAGTCTGGACATGAGCTGGAAAAGAACAGAGCTAGCAGAAATTTGTGAAAAGAGCTGCTTTGACAATTTTGCTTGTGGTTTGAGTGCTGTGTACTGCTGTTATAAATTGTAGTTCACCAGCGAGTATGCCTGCTCAGGAACATATATATAATGAAATTGTTGAGGGAAACTATTGTCTGTGTATTCTTTTTAGCCTGGAAAGGAAAAAGAAAGGATGCTAGAAGTGTTGACACTTTTAAGAACTGGTTTTGCCCATAACTAGCAACACTTTATGGACACAGCAGGGATTGTACATAAAATATTCATGCCCCTAAATCAGTGCCAGATCATTTGCTTGGGGTCAGTGTAATCTGAGACCACTAGAATTTTGATTTATTTGTCAAACTGCTTACTGTCACTTTTTTAAATTAGCTAAGAAGCTGTGTTTGCCTTATCTTCTTTCTGAATGTATTCCCATTCTACATGAGACTGTGCATATTTTATTTCAAATATTGGCAACTCTGACTGCTCCATAAAAGGAAATTATATCTGCATTGCTGTGCCATAGTATATACTGTAGTTCTGGTCACTTTTTCTGACAGATTTTTCCCAGATTGTCCTTGGGCCCAGCTTGCCAAAGAAGTGAATATACCCAGAAGTATATTGTCTGACATGTTTAAATTCACATTGCATCTCCAATAATATCTAATATTCACACAATGTCTCTCTGCCAAAAATCCCCAAATATTCAGCGATCAGATAATATGTCATGCCTGATTCTCTAAGGTGATGACTGTCCCATATAGAAGCTCTTTGCTGTTAGTGGGATACCAACCTATACTTTGTGAAATGCAGCTCAATATGGGGTTCCATATGTGTGTGACCATATAATACAGTATAAGCTAGATATAGGCAAAAGAATGATGTCATACATACATTCACCAGCCAATGTCAGGATGAGGCAGATTAATGGCTTAATGAGGTTTACATGGATACATTCTAATATGTGTTTTATTTCAACATCTCAGTTTAATGCAGACCTTGAATTATCAGTTTATTATTATTTATAAAAAATCCCACGTCTTTTCAATGTGACCTCGTTTGAAAAGTGGTTTTGATTCCTCATGGAAAATGTATCACAAAATAGAAAACGTGACCATTTCCTCTGGGCACAACTGCATTGTCTGTGATCAAGCTAGAAAATAATTTCTACCATTTTTTTTCCCTGAGTAAAATACTCTTGTCTCTGAAAACCAGGATCACTTTCTCGCCTGTCCTGAAGAAACAATAAAATCTTGAAGGCTGAGTAAGCGCTCTACTTTTCGGAGCTTTCATGTTGCTCAGTTACCTTATTTTTTAACTATGAGCAAGTATTCCCAAGAATTACATTAACAAAAATAGCTATAATGGAAATTCATTCTGCATTTTTATTTTCAGATTTCTGGAAGCCTTTTTCCTGTGAATAAATACCTGTGTATAACTTCACTTACATAAGTGGTCCCACCGAGCTCCATGAGCCTGTTTGCATGTGTCTGATTGCAGTACTCAAGCTGTGTATTTTAGAGGTGTGTGCAAATTTCAGACATTTTTTTTTTTTTGAAAGAACTCTAATTTAAAAAGAAAAATTACTTTGCACAAAGTGTGTTTTACTCTCAAAGAGTGTTTTCTTGCCCTTCAGGATAGTGACTTTACACCAAACTCATGGAATCTGACAAAATTACAAGCAAGCGGGCATGTCTCTAAGAGACATGTGAAAAGTTGTTTAAAGCGTGATTTATGACAGCAGTAGTATAAGGTATGCAGTCTTGCAAATAATGTAATTAATGAACAAATTGAGCTTCTGGGGCTTTAATGATATTATGGCCTTTAAAATAAATGAATGTCGATACATCTGAACCTACTAGATATGTTTTTATCTATTATGACTTTGCTATTTTCTCTTCCTTCCTCTCCATCATCTTAATGAATGTCCCTTACCTGGCACCCAACCTACTGCTGTCACAAGGAGTTTGTGGAAACGTGTGCCAATATCTACTCCTTCCCACTGGAGACACTCTGCCACATGTTTAAGAATTGCCTTCTCAAAAGATCAGAGAATGTGGGTGGAATTTTTTCAGACCAGTCACCATGGTGTTTAGAGGGGCTAAAAAGTTATATTTTAATGACAGAATGCTCTGTGGCAGAAAAAAAAAATCGGTGTCCCTGATTCCTTTGAGGGATTGTTCTGCAATCCTTCTAACAGTTCCCGTGTGCATATGCAATCAATAAGTTTAATTTATAACCCTGGTTGCTTGCTAATGTTTAATTAAGTTAGTGCTTAGCACTGACTCATAGACCTATAAAAGCTGAAAGTGGTAAACTGATTATTCACTGCACCTGCCATCCAAATATGTGTTAGTAATGAAAGCTGCTAATCAGTAGTCACGGTACTGAAAGTTTGCTATCCAAGCACTTGTAAAGTAAGGGCATACCCTGCAAGTAAAGGCATGGGAAAAGGAAGGGGATGCAGGAAGAAGCAAAATCAACAAAAATCTCTTGCAAGAGAAAAGGACTTACATGTTTCCTTTGCCGTCGTACACCCATCTAGTGCTGCCAAGTCCTTCATAGTCTGAAGCCCAATAGTACACACAGGCATTAATGTGCAAGATAAACAGCAAGTATCCAGTTGTTCGAATGACCCTATAAAAGTCAATAGATTCCTGTAAAACAACTGACATTTTTTCTTCCTTTGATATGGAGCCCATTGCTTTTTTGGATCAACAATGTTTATATTAAGCATCCACTAAGTAGTTCCCCCCCTGTATTGACTCTGTGCAAAAAATAGCTGGCAGTTACCTGTCTCTCATGATTGTCCAAGGTCAAATAAATACCTTTCCTAGAATATTTGACACAGGGTAATTTTTAAATTATTGTTCCCTGAGGACTTTATAATCCACTTCTTTAACTGGCTATGAATGTTTATAGAAATTTGAAGCTATATTAATGAGGCTAGAGGGTTAATGTGTTTGCCAAACTCTGTTCCAGATAGGCTCTAAACTTGTGAACCAAAGCCAAGAAATGTCTGAGGAAAGAAATGAACTGCTTTACCAGAGCTGTGCTAGGAAGCCTGCAGTAGATCTGCTAAATAGTATGATTTAGTGGCTACAGCGGGAGTTATATCATTCCTAATCCCTGTTCTTACACTTATGGCCAGTTCTTTGAGCACCAAGCAGCTTTCTGTTTAATACAATAATGATCTCATTGTATATCCTCTGTTCAGTGCATGTGGATCAAAAGAAACATCTCCTGGATTTATCTCTCTGTTCAAATATTCATACAGACAAAGGATAAATAAGCAGGAAAAGTACAGGACTTGCCTAAACACAAGGAGGCTGCTATATAATGAGGTTATCTGCTACAGCTAGAATTCAATGCAGTTTGCAGTCATAGTAACTGAGTACATGGTTTTATGAAAATTTAAGAAGTTCTGCCTAAGTTATGTCTGTAAACCAAGTTAATGAGAGATAATATCTCTGTGGTTGCTTCTGTATCATGCAGTCCTTTGCTGGTTCTTCAGCTGCCATTGCATGCCCTCTTTTGCCTTTCCATGACATTAAACCTTCTTCTTTAGGATGCTGACAAATGAATGCCACTTCTCTGTTTAAATGTTGGTGTGCTTCCAGGACAACTCTGTTTAAGGTTGCAAGCCACTGAGAACAGCAGATAGCTGACGTGATCTAGAAATAGTGCAGTATTGACCATGCTGGGTCTTGTGCACAAGGCTGAATCCATGCAAGTGGACTCCTGAGGTCTGAGTAAAGGTTCTGGAAGCTTTTGCTACAATATATATGATATTTCTCTAGGCACATGTGGAATCTACCACAATGGATAGATAAGATGTAGTAACTCCTACAAACTGAAACTAATGAGTTTGAGAAGAGAATCCACCCTGGCATATATACTTGCTGTGTAGTTTAGTTTGACATTATCTGGTTAACTGGTGCCATATTGCTCACATGGTGACCATACCAGCATCTCAGATCAAAAAAACATTTCTACATTCAAATAAAATGCAGTGGTTTGCACAAACAGACCATCTTTTAAATATTTTTAGCTCCCCTTTGTACTCTTCTGTATAATGACCTCTCTTCTCCATTTGTCCTTTTTCTTTCCTTACTCTTAATGCCTTCTGGTAAGCCAATTAAAAGATCTGTGCCATATAAATGTTTTTACCAATGAGTACCTCAAAAACTGGGAGTCAGTGTTTTCTGAAGTATGTTTTAAAACATTGTATCAGGGCATGGCATGACATATTTAATAGGTGTTCTTGCAAATAAAAAATATAACATTTTGGTACCACAGTATGCAGGCATTTTTTTTCTACCACAAACCTTAGCAATGCACTGATGGGAATGCTTATAGATAATAAAGCATCAATACTGTTAACCCTATATATGCTGAGCAATATTGAAGTCCATGTGCTCTACCATTGTTTTTCTGCACATCTTCAGTGGGATTTAAAATTGCATTTTAGTTATGAAGACTGCTCTATTTCACATATTTCAGGTTTCTGGCCTCTTATGAGGTAGAAAATGAATTCACTTCATAATATTTACATTCTGGGCAGTTTGCATCCTGCAAGTGACTTAATATTGGAAAATGTAAGTGGGCCTGTGACCAGGAAGCAAAGACACAAGCAGCAACACACAGTTGTGGCACTCAACCAGTACCCTGCTACCAACAGTCTAAGCTAACAAGGCAGAACAGCTTTGCAGAGTAGCTGGCTCTGTCTTTCCAGCTGCTTCATACATTTTACAGGATCTGTGAGATCTTACTGTGTGTGTCTTAGCATTTCTAAATGACCACTGTCAATGTTTTTTAATACACAAATCAACATCGCATCCATCAAAGTCAGGGGAGTTTTGAAGAGATACACGTCTCTTTCTCAAATGCCCGTTAAACAACCATTTCCTCTTCCGTACTTTTATACAGTGTGAAACTCTGTCCCTTGCAAAACTACCTGTTTGAGTGAAAATGGGTTTGCTAATTTGTTCCCGTTTCCTTGAAAGCCATATACACATAACATTACTGTTACATACAAGCTATTTACTTTATTCAAAACCATCTTAAAAATCCATATCTGCCAGTACTCACTGCAAATATTGTAGGAGATGCAGTAAAGTAATTGAATTATAACTCCAAAGGAAGCAATATGGAAAAGAATTAATTAATTTTAACAGTTCTCAACATTATAAAAAGTAAAAAAAATATAAGCAAGAGAGATGAAAAGTCAATCTTTTAAATGAGATTAGAAATTGGAGAAGATAGGGAGGCAGTGATTCAGAAACTGAAAAGCTATTTCTTCATCCTATGGAAATTCAGTCAAACCTCTTGTACCAACGAGAATTTAAAAAAAAGAAAAAAAAAAACAAAACAATTCACAGAAGACTCTTCAATAATGGAAAGGAGAGGGCAACATAAGAATGAGCTTTGTGGAGGTCAGCATCTCAGAAATACTTTAGCAGAACTTTCAAACTTCCATTTTTTTTTTAATTTATTTTGCAGGTACATGAAAATATGAAACATGGTATTTCAAACTCCTTTTTGAATTAATTAGTGTCTAAATCTCATAAAATACCTCATTTGCAATATGTAAATACCAAGTCTACCATTTAACTGCAATAATCTCTGAAACAGAATAAGAGGGTAAACAATAGATTCTTATTTCTGCTGCAGCAGCACACAAGAACAATACATACCCCAAAACTGGAACAGGGAAAAAAGACCTCCTGGTGTAGGAATTACACAGGAGAAACTAGGGCTGATGACACTGACAGCAGATGACAATATTGGTGACATAACAGATGGGTTCATTGGGTCTTAGCAGCATCACTGACTGCCAAAGGGCCTGTGAAACTTGCCATACCCATGTCCATGAACTGGTTGAGTTGGTTCCAATATTATTCTAGTCAATGTTCTAGGTGAGAACATAGTGCAGCGGACAACAGTTATAATCACTATTTGAGATCTGTGCTGAATTGATTCTCATTCCAAGTTTAGTCAGTGCAGTGGAGGATCAAGTTTCTGTATATGCCAGGTTCACGGTGAGAGCGTATTTGAAGAAAAATGTTGACACAGGCTCAAGCTTATGAATCTTATTAAGTACAAATAAACAGCTACTGAGGATTTGGCACTGCTGTTAGCAACCTAAAAAACCCCATTCTTTAGCTCTTTCACTAAAGAAACTTCTGATACTTCTGATCAGTTAAATTTTGACGAGAACCTGTTTGGTGAATGTTTTGCCTGAACCAGGCCAGCTGAACTGAGATATATTTCATATGTGAGTGAAGCTTTACATTTGTTATTTTAATTATTACAATAAAGATATATTTTTAAAAATCCCTAATTGAACAGCTAAAGATGTATCATATTCCATCCAGTGCTTCTTACAAGTCATGAAATCAAATGAAATGCATTCTGTGCCAAGCTTTGCATGCTGCAAGAGTTTAATAAGCACATACCTGTAGATATATGCTTTGTCCAGGATAGCTTCCAAACGATCGTTAAACTCAAAGAATGTGTTATGCTAAATGGAAAACAAATGAAAGTAATCCAATCACTATTCTTCACCAGACGTCTTTTTCTAATAGTACTCACATCAGTTCACATACACATTTTGAAAATAATGGGTTTTTCAGTAGTCTGACATTCTTTAAACATTTAAGTAAAAGGTGAACTGCAAAGCAAAGATGAATACTGATTTAAACATTGTTTTGGGTGTTGGGTGTCCCATTAATCTGATTATAGAAATAACTTTGCTCTTTAGTTCAGACTGCTACAGATGAACAAATTCTGCTTCCTCAAACACATGTAATTGCTTGGGCAACTTTATCAGAGAGAATTACACACATAAAAATCCCTTTTTACTTTTTCTGAAATTACAGTAATTCTCAGGAAGTCATCATATGTATCAGCAACCACGTACAAGATGATACCATGTAGTAACAATTGCTGCTGTATCAAATTCCTCCTGTTAATTTTTGTAGTTTATCTTTAGTGATAGCTCTTAATATTTGCCTGTAGCTTTTTTCTTTCTTTTTGTTCAGTACACATCTGTTTGCCTAATACAAGATACTGTTTAAATTTCATTCTTTCATATGTTTTGGTTCTGATTTATGGAATGTTGGAGCATGTCTAGAGGAGGGCCACAAAGATGATCAGAGGGCTGGAGCACCTCCCGTATGAGGACAATCTGAGAGAGTTGGGGTTGTTCAGCCTGGAGAAGAGAAGGCTCCGGAGGGACGTTATAGCAGCCTTCCAGTACCTGAAGGGGGCCTACAGGAAAGCTGGGGAGGGACTTTTTACAAGGGCATGTAGTGACAGGATGAGGGGGAGTGGATTTAAACTGGAAGAGGGCAGATTTAGACTAGGTATTATGAAGAAATTCTTTACTGTGAGGGTGGTGAGGCACTGGAACAGGTTGCCCAGGGAAGCTGTGGATGCCCCATCCCTGGAGGTGTTCAAGGCCAGGCTGGATGAGGCTTTGAGCAACATGATCCAGTAGGAGGTGTCCCTGCCCATGGCAGGGGGGTTGGAACTAGATGATCATTAAGATCCATTACAACCCAAACCATTCCATGATTCTATGATTCTATGAATTTTGAAGCTTTTCTGAAAACTGAAGTGAAGAGCACCCTCATTTTGTTCTCAGAGTTCTTGTTCCCACTCCAACTTTAATAGAAAGCCAATTCTTTGTCAATATATTGCTTTTTAAAAGGGGAATATATTTAGCTACAGAGTGGCCTGCTAGGTACTGTGAAATGCAAGGAGAAGGCTGTTCTCCAGAGCCCCTTCATTGCACAACTCTAGATGTCTTTGGACTCAATAACAAAATGAGTTATGTTTGTTAAATATGTTGTGTATAGTTTATGTTGTCCTTAAAATTCCCTCCCTTGGTTTTAAACACCCTTTATAAGCACCTGCTATTACCAACAGAAGGGGAAAAATATATTGACATTAACTAGTGATCTTAAATATTTTTTTAAAATCTTTGAAAATTAAACAGAATTATAGAATCATAGAATTATATAGGTTGGAAAAAACCCTTAAGATCATCTAGTCCAACTGTTAACCTACCACTAATTCCACCAATACACTGTGTCCCCAGGTGCCACATCTACGTGTCTTTTAAATACCTCCAGGGATGGTGACTCAACCACTTCCCTGGGCAGCCTGTTCCAATTCTTGAAAACCCTTTGGGTGAAGAAATTTTTCTCAGTATGCAATCTAAACCTCCACTGGTGCAACTTCAGGCCATTTCCTCTCGTATCAATGTTACCTGGGAAACATTTCAGGTAGTTGTAGAGAGTGATAAGGTCTCCCTTCAGCCTCCTTCAGCTAAGCAACCGCAGTTCCCTCAGCCACTCCTCATAAGACTTGCTCTCTAGACCCTTCACCAGCTTTGTTGCCCTTCTTTGGAGACGCACCACCACCTCAATGACTTTCTTGCAGTGAGGGGCCCAAAACTGGATGCAGTATCTGAGGTGCGGCCTCACCAGTGCCGAGTACAGGGGCACAATCACTTCCCTAGTCCTGCTGGCCACACTATTGCTGATGCAGGCCAGGATGCCGTTGGCCTTCTTGGCCACCTGAGCACACTGCTGGCTCATATTCAGCTGGCTGTCGACCGACAGCACCAAGTCCTTTTCCACCAGGCAGCTTTCCAGCCGCTCGCCTGTAGTGCTGCAGGGGGTTGCTGTGACCCAAGTGCAGAACCCAGCACTTGGCTTTATTGAACCTCATACAGTTGGCCTTGACCATCGATCCAGCCTGTCCAGATCCCTCTGTAGAGCCTTCCTACCCTCAAGCAGATCAACACTCTTGCCTAGATTGGTGTCATCTGAAAACTTACTGAGGGTGCACTCGTTCCCCCCATCCAGATGAGTGACAAAGATATTAACCAGAACTGGCCCCAGTACTGGGCCCTGGGGAACACTGCTTGTGACTGGCCGCCAACTGGATTTAACTCCATTCACTGCAACTCTGGGCCCAGCCATCCAGCCAGCTTTCACCCTGCAAAGAGTACGCTTGTCCAAGCCATAAGCAGCCAGTTTCTCCAGGAGAATGCTGTGGGATACAGTGTCAAAGGCTTTAGTAAAGTCCATATGGACAACACCCACAGCCTTTCCCTCATCCGCTAAGTGGGACACTTTGTCATAGAAGGAGATCAGGTTAGTGAAGCAGGACCTGCCTTTCATAAACCCGTTCTGACTGGGCCTGATTGCCTGGTTGTCCTATATGTGCCACATGATGGCGGTCATGATTATCTGCTCCATTTAAGATTAATCTAATTTAAATAATGGAAACAAACCATCCTTAATCACAAAATACCTTTTGAATGTTGTAAATAATAAAGTCAGAATAAAAATAAGAGAATAAGAGCTTCATTTGTCTAGGTTATGCCTTGTATTTTTGTTGGTTTGTTTACCGATTTTGTAGCTTATCCTGAAGATATTTTCCAATTTCTAAATTTCATATTCCTCAATGGTATAAACAACTTTCCATTGGGTTGTAAAAACATTCATGTGTGGTTAGCCATCCATCACTAACACAAATCTTACCTTTAGCATCCTATTTGCTCTGAACACTGGATTAAATCCAAAGAAGAAATATAAAACTTCAAATGGCAATATTGATATCACATCGAGCTGTTGAAGAGCAGAGAGGTCAATTTAAACTTCACAATAATCATAATGCATTTACTTGCTGTCAAAAACCTTCTTAGATTGAATAATGATTGAGTATAATATTTGAACAGTCAACATGCTAAGCCTGTAACTTCCAAAGTACTGTCAGGCAAGATTATCTCTTTAAAAACACCAACAGCTTTGCTCTGCCCTGTTTTTAAGTCTCCTGTGCCTGAGATTTTAATCTGTTTCATGGGGATTATTAACAGTGTCTCAGATGTTTGATTACTAATACATTCTGTTATTTCAATTGTACTTCTGACAAGACTAAAATGGTAGGCATGGGGCTGGTGAGTGAAGGTGGGGAGAGCACTCCACCAGCACTTCTTAGTAGTTTTATTGCCTTTAAACTGAGCCGCCTAAAGCAATCTGGGGGAACATGATCAATCAGGCTCCTTGCTTGCAACCTGCAGCAGCCATGTGTTCCAAAGAACAGATTCATCATAGGATGATAAGTTTGGACTTTTTTTTTTTTTAATAGATATTGTCTTTTGTTATATTTGGATGCTTCTCCTTCCCATATCACTAAGATTTTCAACATCTCCCTGCAGTACATAAACTGTGTAACTACTCTTCTTATCTGCCTGTTTTATTCTTTCCAAGAATTCTGTGGAGAGAAAGCAAGCTGTGCCAAACTTGGCTTTGCCTTTTTAGAGATCCTGTGATGCCTTGGTCTGTTGCTGATACCATCTGAGAACAAAAGAGGGATGTGGAACTGTAGGCTTCATCTCACTGTAATCAGAAATGCCTTTGCCCTGAGAGACATGACTTGTGTTGGCAGCAACTAGCCTGCAGCACTGACATTTTATTCCATGCAAGTAAGATGCAGTTAATACCTGAACTCTGTGAAAAAAGCAAACCAAACAAAAAAATTTATTAAGGACAAACAACCTTTTTATGACCTCTCTCCATCTTTCAGATAGATATCTAAGAGGAGGCAAAATTTAGTCAGAAGTACTTTAATATCAGTAACTGTTAATTAGTACTTAATCATTAGTTTCTGCTGAAATCAAGTGCACTAAACATACTGCAAGAGTGAACTTAAAATAAACCCATACATATCCACTTAGTTCTCTTGCTTTAAGTTTGACTCTTTCCTACTCACTTGCCTGTACAGTGTATATCCTGCATTTTGGATAGTTTAACTTCAAGTATGTAAGTAGGGATATCACAACCACTGAGACAAATTTAACTCTGAAACAGAGCAGATGCAAAAGTGCTTACAGAAGAGAGGGAGCAATAACTGAGATTTCAGAGATGTGGGCTCAGTGTCACAGAGCTGTATGTGTATAAGGAATTCAACAGACTACCTGTCCTCTGTTGGGAAAAACAATATTTAGGAACAAAATGAAAAAATTTCCTAAATACAATACATCTTTGTTTTTACAAAGTGAAATGAGCATAAAAAAATCTTAGTTTGAATATTTTGTTTACTTGTATGAGTGAGGACCTGTTCAGTACCACAAGGTAATTCATAAGAGTTCACCAGAGTTACCTGACTTCAAGAATTTTTATTTTGTTTAATGAATCTCTGGCAAACTGTGCTACTGTCCTTCCATCTGTGCAGGGTTGACCTCACACAAATTCATCAAAATGGAGAATTTTGTTAATCCTATTTTATTAATTTATTACTATTCAGAATTAAGATTTACAATTGCATTTCTAATTATTCTATTCTACAATTAAGCACTGTTTATGAAGATGGCAATCATAAACAGATGTTGAGCACTGACATGCCATCAAGCCAATGCTATCTAGTGACATTCTTAAACCAGCAGTGATTTTCAGTGAATGAAAGAAATCCTGTGGAACCCTACAGTCAGAACTTACATACTGACATCAGTAACAGAGTCTGCTTACCCGAAACTTTGTTGAGCTGTGATAGAATTTCTTCATTTCCACTCTGTCTGACTACAGCAATAATGAAAGGAGAAAAAAGCATAGTCAAGAACAGTATGTCAAGAATGAGCCTCTGCTGCCTGACAATAATAATTCTCTTCTGATAGCAGGGATGATGACAGTTACATTAATGATGGACTAAATTATGAATGGAGAAATATCTGTAAGCAGAAGTAGTACTTTTATTAGACCAGTATATATTAGACCAAATTTTATTAGACATACTTGAAAAAATAATGTTTGGGGTTTGTCTGATTTTTTCCAAGACTGGCTGTTGGTCTAGTGAAGTATGTTACATTTTTTTCCCACAGGTCTTCCCTTTGAAGATATCTGTGTTTGTTGGTGCTTGACCCAAACACTTTCAGTGTCAGGGCCAAAAACTCCATGTGACTTCAGTGGTTCCAGGAAGAATGCAAAGGATGTTGATGTTTCTGACAGTGCTGTACAAAATTAGCTCTTCAAAAGCTAGAATTAACGTGCTAGCATTATTAGCATAATAATAATCAACATTGCATTCATTAGTAATGATTAGCTATTTATTTTTAAATTGCTCTCCCTGGGAACTGATGCTAAAACCTTAATAAGAAAGGGTAATCACAGGTTTCTAAAGAATACTTTCTGTATTTATACCAGGGTCACTTTAAAAATAGCTTTAAAATCTTAAGGATATTTCCGTGTCAACTCTTCACCATTACCAGTTTAAGCATTGAGCTAAGTGCAGGAGATCAGGCACTATATGATCTCTTCACGCACTAAAGTCTATGAATTGTATGAACAGCTTCAAGGGAAATAAAAGGTAAGTTTCCTATGTTAGAGGTTTAACCTTGTTCATAAAACCTGAGTTTTGTAGGATTTAGACAAGATTGCCAGTTACTGAATGCCTTGGCATAGAAAAATACATTACACTGCACTGCATTTAATATCTGTCCAAATGATATTTGCACAGTTTTATCTGAGATTCCTCTGTAAAGGCATCAGTAACATCTTGTATGCACAATGGGTACAATTTTATGTAAAAGCACTGAACTAAAGCTAGCTCCAAATTATATTTGAGGGTATATAATTTTGAATTTTCTGTCTGTTGGGGACAGTAGTGTTACACTGAAGTTCTCTAAACTCATTTTTTTCCACATTAGGTTTTCTTGTATAAGTTAAAGAATCAAAAGTAGGGAAGACTTTCAAGAAAAGTTAAGGTTGTAGATGGCCTTTTGCTATGTTAAGGGCAAGCTTTTAGCATTTTTCAGATACTTTCTTAGAGTTTTATTTTGTATTTTTCTATAAAAAGATAACACAAAAATAGTAGCAAGAAGCAAAATTTAATGTAGGTATTTTCCCCAAGTAAAATACTCAAATTATTTTCAAAGCATTCTGAAATTACAGGGATTTGGCCTGATTTTGGGAAAAAAAAAAAACAGCAGAATCTCACAATGTGTAACAAAGCCTACATATCCTGTCCAGCCCTAGCAGAATGTGCACTGTCTTCAACTATGATTCTTGCCCAAGGTGAACAGAAAGCTGAAAGTTTCACGCAAACTTACAAACACATGCATACATGAATGAGTACATAGTCATCTAATCACTGATTCCAGTGAAGCTGCACCGATTTATTCCTGGTGAGAAACAACTTTATGCCTGTTCTGATTGCTCACATCTGTTACGTTCAAATCTGTTTTTTCCGTTTTAGGAATGTAGACAATGGATATGTTTCCTTCTTCCAAAACATGACAACTGGAAGGTCAGTGAAGAAGAATATAGGTATACTTTGATTTAAAAAAAGTCACATAAATTGGACATAGCAGGAAAAAAAAAATCACATTAGAGGGAATTTCTATAATGTACTTTAACACAAAACTACTTGTGGAAATCCCACTTACAGTACTTACTATTATATCTCCACCTTTTAAAAATTGCACTCGGGGCTGGAAAATCAGTAAGTCACACAGGTAGCAGATATCGCAAATGATGTCTATGGTAAGCCAATATATTGTATTACTTGGGGTTTGATATGGAAACACAAAGCGAAGGGGAATAAACCAGCAATTCCAATTATAGGTGACCGTCACAATCAGGAGCCATGCTACATAGCGGCGATCTGAAAGAAAAAAACATTGAATACGCAAACATGACCTTAGAATCTTTTCTCATTCTTTTAGACACATTTATTCTACTGCAGTCTCTGGGAATGTTTCTGCCCAGAGCAGCCTACCATTCTCCCTTTTTCAATGGCATAGATGGCTAAAGTGATATAGGTTGGAACTACGAGATACACAAAGAATTTACAAAAGGGAAAAAAGATGAGTTTATGAGAGCATATAGAATTTAATGCATCTGAAGAAACTCATTTTGCATGCTGCTGGTGTATGTTATAACTGACAAAACAATTATTTGGCCCTAATGAATGGGACAAATTCTAGATCAAGAATCAGAAGACTTGGGTTTTAATTATGATTGGTTTGCATACCAGTTTTGTGCATACTATCTTTACAACTGTTGTAACTTTTCATGTCTTTTCTCTGTTTGGAATAAATGTTGTTTAGGGCAGGATCTATGCGTCCCTCTGAGTTGCAAACTAGAATATGGATCTTACAGTGGCTCAGAGGTACTACTGTGTAATATTAGGTCACTTCAATACGACTTCTATTGCCTAGCTTTTAATTTACCTGTGTATGAGTCTATGCTATCTGGTAGCTTCATGTACTCCATGTATTTTTTCAGTGGAGGTTTTTTGAATTTACAGCACAGCATATTGCAGTAATGATCCTCTTCTGGCTTTGCTTCTGTGTCCTCTTTCTTTTCTTCTTTTTTTTCTTCTTTTGGTGGTGGTAGAGGCTTCTTCTTTGATGGTGCTACATAGAAGGCCACAAAGGGTGACATTCTAAAAATGACTCAATTACTACATACTGGTTTAACATGTACAAGAGCCTCGTCATGTTAAAAACTCTTCTAAAAGCACTTGGCAGTGGCTAAAGCTACGGTTCATTGTAATACTGAATGCATCAGAAAACAGGTTGGGGAATAAAATTACCACTGATATAGTCATGCACTTCTGCTACCAGGGCACTTCATGTCACAGAGTGCAAATAATGCATTCAGTTACAATAGAGGTAAGAAAACACCTCTGTGCCATGGGCTGATTTCTCCCCTCGTGAGACCTGATATACAAGATGCAGCAGGTGAAGCTAATAGGAAGCCTATAGTTTTGTGTGTTTCTAGGCTTACAAAAGTCTTGTGGCACTCCTTTGAGCCCAGTTCTTTCATCTTTGGGACAGATAACTTTGTTCACACATTTGTCCCATTAATTCTGGTGGCTTTACCTCTGAGGATACTCAGTCCCAGCAGTAAACTGGCAAACTTGATCTGTAATGATTTAGGAAATACATGATTGTAAGTTCTACAAAGAGAACAAAAGAGGTATATGAGCAAAGAAATAATTTTTTAAAAAATCCTTTATCAGCTGGTATAGTTTGTAATACTCAGGCACTATTTTTTCCAGCTTATTAAAAAACAGGTAAGCAATAAACAGCTTCTAAAAAATGTCAGAATATAAAATTACCACTCTCAATTCTTCATAAAAAGGAAAAAAAAAAAAGTAAAACTTTCCTCCAAAGAGGAAAAATATCATATTTGGTTTATGTTTCATTTTTTGTGAAAAGTAAATCTTAAATTAATTTTGAGTGAGTTTGCTCCATTTGAAGCATGTACTGGGAGTCCTCATTGTGACTGGAAGATTGCTGCCATGGCTAAAATTTTATTTACTTTTACACAGCAGATCTAATCTATGAGTGACTAATATCTACTCATAAGATATGCATATTTCTTCATACGTTTCAGATTCATCCTCACAAATAACATATCTGGGAGCTATTTTAAAATATATAAAACTGCTTTAGAGAAATGATTCTAGACATTGCCTTTTTTCCCCAAATTCTTTAGTGATGTTTTTCAAAGTGAGCTCATACATAAATTGACTTCTGTGGGCACAAACTGATCCATTTCAGTGGGTAAACATGCTATACTTGCTTGAAAATTTTATCATGGCATTTTATTTTCTGGTCCCACTAAGTAATTTTCATCTTTAGACTCAACAAATGCAGAGGTATTTCTGGTGTCACTTACAAGTTGTAGGACTGCCTTCAGGGGAGGACAGCAGTGGGTCTTTCAGCTTTTCCTTATAGACTGTTGCCCTTTCCCGCATTTTTCTGACAATCTCTTGAAGTTGGGCATCAGCATACTCATTTGTTTGGAAACCTGAAGGTGTTGGTTTCTGTGTGCTAATTAAAACAAAAAGACAAAAGTGTCATGTTCTGGAAAGCACTGGAATGAAACAATGCTAATTCTACTTCTGAGCAGAAGTCAAACATTAAGACTGGATCTGTATTGGCCCCAGTGCTCATTCACATCACTTAATTCACAGTAGGTGGACACTGAATTTAACTGCTCGTGCTTCCTGCTTATGCCAACTGATATTGCTGGCTACTTGAAGCAGTCTACAGGATATTTCAGGTAGAGGAGGTCCTGTACCCTGTGCTCTGCATAGCCTGCTACACTAATGACTTCCCACAGCTGCCTTTCACCGAGTTTTGCTGTGGCTGTGTAATGCCTTGAGTTTATCCTGTGTATTTGCCAAAATACAAGGCATGCTCTTATCATCTGTGCATAAAAATGTGCTCACTCTTATATGGTAACATAGTAATGATGACAGGACATAAATGAGTTAAAAACTCACATGCAGGTACGGGAGGAGACAATATGCTTCCTAATTTTGGGAAAATTGATATAATCTCATGTTTTTAATGCATATCAGCTAATACAAGCTAAAAAAAATGCATGTTTTACAAAGTGTAAGGAACCCAGTGGTGTTCCTGACGAAGTTTTTTCAGTTTCCACTAAGAAGTTCTTCACTGCATGTTTACTCAGGGTCATAGCAACACTGAGCTGATACTCCAGCACTCACAGCATTTCTTCAAACCTGAGGATTGTTCATTTTCAAACACCTGCACTCTCCCATTCTGCACCAAAACTAATGCTTTTAATAGGATCTATGCATACTGTGCAGTCAATTAGAAAATCTAGCTGAAGGTGTTTCTTGATCAAATCTTTTGAAATTTTACCCTCAATTACTTGCTAGTGTCTGATTATGCAAATGGGGGCTGGTTTGCAGTGCCACCCAGCTGGGAGCTGGGCCATGCATTTGCACTTCTGTGTGGAGACCTGGATATAGGATTTCTTTTGTATCCTAGACTCAACACTTTTCAGCTCATGTCAAACATCTGTGTCAGAGCTGGCTGGAAATAGCTGTGACTGGTGCAGGGCAGCTGGAGACCTCCTCCCACACAGGTCACAACTGCCACCCGTGTACTGAAACCCTGCCAGCTATGCCCAATGCAGGGTTTTGGAGAATTGTTCTTTTTTTCCTGTCAAGTTTTTCAGCTCTGCTGCAAATACTATGGGGATGAGAGTGTTACAGCAGTAGAAGAAACAGACCAAGAGTGAGGCACTCCTAAAATTTCCAAGTTCTTGAGAAGACCGTCTCAAAGATGAGTGGAGGGAAAGTGGCATGGCATCATCTTGAGTAGGGAAGAAATTAAAAACACTCCAAAGTGATCTTTGAATAAACAACATGTCTCCTCAAGGCTTAAATCTACTTTGAAGTTCCTAACAGAAGGAGCTGTAAATAAAAAAGGAGAGTGTCAGAGTGGGATGTGTGTAGCTTTTTTGAGAAGCACAGTTTTCTGGAGACACAACACATATCATGGTGCACAAGGAAGTATATCTTAAGGATGTGAAAGTGCTTCAGCAATAAAACCATTGGATAAAATGGAGATAAGCTGTTCAAAGCAGAAGAAGCAGAAGTCTGGAAGTATGTGGTTATCATTCCTCTAATTTAAGTCTTCTGTAGTGTCTATTTCTTCAAACTCCCCAGACAGGATATTAATCAAACAGTTCTGATATACTTTGTAATCTCATCACAGTTCCTTTTGTGTCACATATCCCCTTTGCTCAGCCCATCTGCAGGGTAATGAAATAATTTCTTGTTTTGAGCTAACATGTCACAATTAGTTTTTCAGCTTCTATGCAAAGAATTTCAAATAATTCTTACTCTTTGCTCTTGCTGCATTTGCTCAGGGCATTAGCTGTCATATAGTAAAACACACTTATCACAAATGTCATGCCAAAGGCTTCTTCTATCTGCTTTCTAGGGATAAGCTATAAGATGCGTGGGATTTTCTTGTTATTTCACAGCCTTTCCAATAGAAGTTAGAGTCTACTATCATAAATTTGATAGCCGAAAGGAACCATGTTGTTATTTGATACTGATTAGAAACTATGTGAATTTGCTTAAAGTTATTTGCCCCACAGTTGATGAGAAATTGATTTTCCTTGCCCTACACCTCATTTGGTTTGCATTATCTCCTCCTCTATTATTTTCTAGTAATGAAATGCTTACTTTAATTTTTTTCTGGTTGATACAGATGGAGGAGGCTGCATGTTGAATACTGCTAATTTGAAGATGTGTATTGTACCTGTGCTTCATGTGCTTTGTGTGGAGGTGCACTTTAAATTGCTTTGGCTGATGAAGACTGTTCAGACTTCACTCTGTCTTTCATATTAGGTGATGCTTTGCCATGAATACGTGACACCAGTGGTGTGCAGCTGCCTTTCACTGCCTGCAGCTCTCTTGGTGGAAATTAGGGTCTGGCTCAGCATCTCCTGACTGGCCTGAGGTCATTTCCCTGGCAGATGTGAGGTGCTTTCATCTTTTTCTCCTCTCTTTTTTGTTTGGCAATATTTCTTTCACTATGTGTGTGCTCTTTCATGTGGTAAAATCTTATTAACTCTGTTAATATATGTTTTATAAATTCATATACATAAACACACCGTTGCCAGCAGAACATGACAGCCAGCAGGAACAGGAGTACATTTTCCAGGTCAGAGACCCTGCTAAGGTAATACTCTTTGAAGATACCACATTTAATAACTTTAATTTGTCCATCATGCTATGTTGCAATGTTTTCTGGTTCTGATTTGCTATTCCTTGGGCTCTCAGATCTTGTGCCTGTGAGAAAGGTTAGTTTGACTTACGTTTTTAGCATGCTCTGTTAAGATGCTCTGTTAAGGAGATAATGCTTCATTTTGAATCCATGATTATGTTTATTCTCACCACACAGTTATAGTTACAGACTGTATTCCATACCAGGCTCTTTTTGGTTTTATTCACTGTATGAAAGCTCTCAGGGGGTTATCAAACTTGTGGATATTGATCGGTTCCTGATTTGTATCTGCCTGTGTTATATAGATGAATAGCTTGTGCCATACAGGGGCAGATCTCCACAGCTGGAGGGAAATCTGCTCTGTTACTAACACGCTGCTTAGCTGAGAAGAAAGATACTTTGCCTTTGGTTTCCTGTGCTGAGCTGTGCTGAATGCTAGGATTTGTCTCTAAGCTGACATGTTATTCTTTAAGCAAATTTATCTCTAACCTCTGTGCAATATGTCACAAAAGGCTTAGGTCTATATTACTTACTATACCACATAGTCCTTTACAGAGTGTAAATGTTTATTCCCTGTAGAAGTAACCGTTTCACATGGCCTAGGAAATTAAAAAGTCAGGACCACAACTCTTGTATTATGCACACCGTTTCTTTTATTACCTGAAACATATTTTGTTTAATAATAGCAATGCATTTAACAATAGAACAATAATAATAATAATATTGTTTTCTTATGTTTTTAATTTTTAGGTTTTATCTTTTTAACTTGTAGATTAAAACTGATTCGTTTAGTGAATAAAATTACAGTGCCTTAATTCTCCCCATGCCAAGAGAAAAGATTTAGACACCTATAGCATAGCGGAAGAAAATGGCCTTGAAAGAACAAGCCGTGGAAATACTGTGTTGAGTGTGCTAATGTATGTAACATCTGTTAAGCACTTTGGCTTTGAAGTTTTCTGTGTTAAGAGTTCAGACAAAACAAGGATCAAGAAATGCAATAGGTTATTTCAGAATAAATCAAGTTTACCCTTTTTTAGGTTGCAAGCTAGGTTTTAATTCTTTCTTGCTTTCTGTCCATGAACCTGAGTTCATACCTGAGTTCGACTCCATCTTTTATCTACCAGGTGACCCCTGAGAAAACGTATTTCATAAATGTATGCTGCTGCCTGAAAAAAGTCCTTACCACTTTTTGTTGATTTCAGTTATAACCCTTCTTTTTGCAGCACTTAAGAAACTTCCTCCTGTTTACCTGGAAGTACAATTCTTGATCTTACAACAGAACTTTTAGTGCTTTTATTGAGTACTGATATTATGATTTACGGTTGTATTTACAACCTCTGTCTTGAAAACATAATTTCTTGTTTTGAGTAAATTATGGAGAATCTGTAATTCAAATAACCAATTTTCAGAAGGATATGACAATGCATAGTTATACAAGTGTCCAAAGAACATGATGGTATATCTGAGTAAGATCTCAGTGAGATAGAAAGATGCAGTTCTAGGCATCATGAAATGTATTGATTCAAAAACACATCCTCAATTTGTGCTGATAGTCCCAGTGTTGGTATTGTTACAGAAACCAGAACCCTCTATCTGTCCCCAGTTCCAAGTCTAAACTCACACATCCTAAACAACTAGGAAACCTCATGTTTCTCTGTAACAGGAAAAAAAAAAAAAGTTAGTCATATGCTTGGTACAGAAACAGGGGTATTACAAAAAGCTAACTGATTATGCTCCCTTTATAGTCAAAAGGAGGCTTCTCTGAGGAGAGGTTCAGAATAACTGAGATTATAGGTTTCTGCTCTGAGTTGCTTGCAAAAGGAGCCTACCCTTCTCTTTTATCTGCACAGGAAGCTTATGGAGTCTTAGGAGGGAGCTTTAATATTTTTGGTTTAATGACATTGGTACAAAATGTAGTGGTGTGCTAATGACATTTGATAGGACATTAGATTTGGAAGATTAAAAAGTAGGACTAATTCCTATATAGGAAAAATTGAATTATTTACACAAGAACAAATCTAATGCAACATAAGGCAGACATGCATTTCGAAACAAATTGTAAGAATTTCCTTTGTAAGTGGTGGGATCATCAATTGCAGATGACAAAAGGATAAATATCCAAGTGTTTCAGTCAACAGCAGGGTGCCCATGAGCTATACGGTAATCTGGCTATGAAATACACTGGTGCAAATGTAACCCTAGAATTCACCTGACGTCTTGCCAGTGAAGGACACATTAATATTAGTATATAAGGCAATGGTGAGAGTTATTCTGACCAGCTATACTCAAAAGGTGAATTCACATAGGAAACTATATAAAATCTCTTAGAATGATCAAGGCTACAGTGAACCTGGCTTTAAAAAGGACAGCAAAACTGATTGAGAGGCAATACGATCATTGTCTATAAATTCAAATTTTGGTGGAGAGCCATATAGGAAAAAGTATTTGAGCTGAGAAACAGTATTGCAATAAGAATAAATGTGAATAGAAACACCACTAATGAGTTAAATGTTTTAAGAAAGATTCTAAGCCTTTAAAGAGTGGGATTCCAGACAGCCTTCTGAGTGAGAAGCAGTTAAAGCAAGTGTGACAGACTTCAAGATGATATTAGCTAAGTTCATGAAAACTATTGTAGGCAGTGATTCCTGGGAATGTAAGAAAATGCATGCAGCAAGACAGGAAATCCTTTTCAGTAAACAAACTCGAAATATAGAAAGGTTTGGAAAGTGAATGAGTGACATCACTTATATAGGTACCACTAGGCCCACTACTACCAAAAATCTCAACAGCTCAAGTGCTAAGAAAGTGAGTTTCTAAGGTAAACATATTATGATACAGTTTTGAAACAAACTGTTGATATGTTAGATTCCATAGAATTTCAAAAAGCTCTTAAACAAATTTTAATTTTCAGTAGCAGTCTTGAAACAAGTATCTTCCTCTACCCCATCATCTCTTAAGATTGAAAGTGTTTGAGAGAAACCCATTGTATTGGGTCTGGCTAAGATGGAGTTGGTACCTCCATAGCAGCCCCCCCAGTGCTGAGTGTCCCCCTGGCAGCCAGCAGGGGGTGTGTAACACACCTTGGGAGGGGCGGAGCCAGGACAGCTGACCCGGATTGGCTGTTCCATACCATGTGACCTCAGCTCAGCCATAAAAGCCAAGGGCAGGGAGGAGGAGGGGGGTATTTGCTACTGTGTTTGTCTTCAGGAGCAGTTGCTGCACACACTGAAGCTCTGCTTTCCTGGGAAGTGGCTGGACATCACTTACTGAGGGGCAGTAGAGAATAACATCTTTGTTTACATTTTCTTTCTGTGTGTGGTCTTGGTCTTTGCTTTAATTAAACTGCTTTTATCTTGACCCACAAGTTTTTCATCTTATTCTCCCCCATTTATTTTGCTGAAGTGGGAGTGATAGAGGGGCCTGGGGGGCACCTGGCATCCAGCCAAGGTTAACCCACCACACCCATCTTTAGTGATGCAGAAGTTTATGTCTTTCTCTTTTTACTGCATGTTTTGAGATACTGGCAGTATGCTAACTTTTCTTTGCAATAAAAAAGAGTAAAATACATTTTTATTTCCATTCTCTTTTAGGATTGACTTATTCTTTGCAATGCAGTTTGAATCTAAACTGATGTTAGATGTTTTGTCCTACTATCCATTTTCTTACGTATTTCATTAATTTAAACATAGTGATATAATAATACTTGGGTTGTTTTTGGTTATATATAGAAGCAAGAAGAGGACATAGGCTTCATGTGGACACCATGTAAATAAAACTTTCCAGTGGAATTCATTACTTTCCCTTAGTTCAGAGTCTTTGTACAGAAATTATGCTTCTTTTGGCCCTAAGCAAGTGTTCTTGAAATTAAGTGTAGAGATCATCCATTTCCCAGATCTCATGTTGTATTCATACAGCAAAATGGGTATAGAAGCAACAATGTTCAAGGAAGCCACTATCTTTCAGAGTTATCTACTGGCACTAGGCTCAGAACAAACTTCTTGACACAGAACAGACTGAAATCTAATCATCTAGGCTGCATGAGATTCCTCCTGTTTAGTTCAAAGGTTTGTCACAGCAGCTTCTTTGACAATCCTCCTAGTTATTCAATCACAACAGGCTGCGAATCCTCTAATCTTCTTTACAGTACTCTCTAAGGAGAAGTCTGTCTCAATGCTGAACACATGGAACTCTCACTGAGATGCCAGATTAAATGTGATCAAGTTTTTATTTTAATTAGTAATTTTGTGGTATGAACTATGCAAAAGAAAGTAGGATGAATGTTGAAAGTATCAATTAACTTTGAAAAATCACCTTTCTTTAATGTCACTGGTGATACAAAGTTGTTTAATTGCACTAGATATTTACTATGATGTAAGAAATAAGGGCCACATCATTTCTGACACTAATTGCTTTAGAACAAAAGCATAATATTCTAAGAAAGAACCATATGATAATAAGTGAGGCAGTCTTGCCTCACTTATTTCCTTATCTGTTGTGTCATTGGGGCTTTATCTGTAAATGATTAAGTCTGTCTGGGGCATCTGCCTATTACCAGGAATTTTTAAAGATATTTCTTATCGTATACACATAACATCTGTTACATTCAAACACATTTGAATGCAAACTCATAACTTATTTACATAAGCATATAATAATTTATGGATAAGGAAAAAATGTCTTAATCAGAGTATGATCCAGTGCTGTACAGAGTTCATGAGCACAGCACAAATCCTTCTACAAACTTCCTATTCTTCAGTTTTTATTAATACGCAGGGAATAAGAAACTAAAATGAAAACACTCTATTTCCCATAGTGATTTTTTTTAAAGTTGCAGTAAAATGTCTTGAACTTGAAAAACTTAACTTTCAATAGCTGCTTTAATTTCTCATTTGTTTTCATACAGATCCTAAAAAAATCACACAAGTGTAGGATCCTAGAGAACTTTGAGACATCCTGTAATCTTAGTCCCTGCAACTGCAAGCAGGGACCTGACCTACACTTCAGGAAACTTTAATTCAACTAGCAAGGGTAAAAATAAAAGAGAAAGAAGTGGTGGCATAGGTTCAGCTTGCATGGCAACTTAAGTTGCTCCACTGTCGGGAACCCTGGAAGACTTTCACAATATACTGAAATTCATGCCATGTACTATTAATGCCTATGCTAATTACATAAAATTCCTGTGTTAGAACTCCTTTCACGTAGCTTTCCTAGTATCATGAAGAAACTTGGTGAGTGAGAGAAAGAACCCTTTCCTCTGAGATTACTTCCAACTACTGCTAAGACCATTCTTTCCCTTTCTGCAGGCTTCTGCCACATTTTTTTCCATATTCAGCAACAAAGTAGGCATGTTCCCTGTGGACAACAGCTCATCGCACATCTCTCGAGTATAATTTATCCAAGGCACCAAATAAGACTGGGCTGCTAGACTCCTTTGACTTCTCATCTGATCCTCATATCTCTGCGTGTCACTGTTTCCTCTGTTCCTCTCTTGTGCTGTGCAACATGAGATGTTTTCATTTAAAATAACTAATATATAATATATGTAACTAATATTTGGAAAATGGGTAAATAACTGGAGACACGGTGTTTTAATAAAAAGTGTTGGACAAGATTAATTATAGGCATGAATACTTATGCTTGTCATAAAGTAATAATCCATTTTCCTTTACTAAATCATAATAAGCATTATATCTTATATTTATCAAAAAAGACCCTGATGTATTTGCAAATGTTTGGTATAAATGTAATTTAAATATAAATGCAATTTAAATATAATGTTTGATATTACACACACTAGTGTACTTGTCACAATGCTCAATTGTCTCAACAGATAATAGTAGAGATATTATTTATAATAAATTATCATTTCTTCTTTCAAAAAAAAGATATCTTCTTACTTTGAAAAATGTTAGGTCAATGGAGGATTTACAAAAAATGCTCTTAATTAAAGAAATAAATCAGTGGCAAAGTATGACAAACTATACCCTTGTTCTCTTACATATTCTAAAAAAAAGTATTTCTCCAATTTAGACAGTCAGAAATAAATATATATCAATATTATGAAAATATAATTTAAAATGCTGCTTTTTTTTTTTCTTTCTTTGCACTATTTCAGTCTGTGTAATGACATTCCTGTCCCTTTACTTGCTTCATTTAGTCTTCAAGGAAAACCTTCTGAATTTGCTGCCTTTTTAACTTCAGGCTACCCGCTGGATTGTCGTGTAGAGTGAATAGCATTAAGTAGCATGGGTAACTGCATCCTGCAGAATGGACAGAATTTAAAGGCTGTAGGAAAATACACCTCAGCAATGATTACAGCAAGCTTAATCCATTTTGGTACAGCCAGCACACCGTCACCGTTCTATGTAGTTTGCAGGTTCTCAATTTAGCCATTGCAGAAATTAAAAACCAAGCACTAAAAGTGTCAAGCTCTGAAAGAAAAACCTAAGCGGAAGGAATTTAAGTGCTAAGAAAAGTATTTTTATTTTTTAATACATTAATGTCTTTTTAGTCAGGCCTCAACGTGTACTGGATGCATTCTATCTGTTTACAATTTCAAGTACTGCAGTGATTAGCTGGAAACAACTAAGGAAAGGTGTTAGTCTCTTTATAAAATACACTTCTGTGTTTAAACTGGGATTTTTCAGAAGTGCCCAGCATTGGCCTTGTTTTACTTTCTCTCAAGTCAATTGGAGTTTAGTGCCATGAGTGCCATCTTTTTGGGTCCCTGGTGTTCTTACAATAATCAAGGATTTCTGAAGACTCTGCAGAGGATTGATACTGGGTCTGTTTCACCAGAGGGCTGAGGTTCTGTTGTTGTGATAGGACATAGTTTCTCCAAGATGCATCTGCTTGGTGAATTGTGTTTTGCAACTAGTGGATGGCAAGCATTAATAAGCATGGTAATTTTCTTGGTCGAGGTAATTGAGCTAAATGAAGTGCATTACTCACTGAGAGCATGCTACCAGCAGGAGTTCTCTTTATTAACCTGGCTATGCACCACATAGCAAATTACTTCTTAATCTTTGTTTGTTTTGTTATCTTTTTTTGCTATTAGCCAAATTAGAGAGGAAAAAAAATCTCCTTTTATGGGCCTGAGCAGGACTGGTATAGCCTACTAAGTAATGGGATGTGCCCATGAAAAAGGCAAACTACGAGCAGAAAACTCAGTCTTCCTGAACCACCTGCACTCATATGGCAGTTTGTGACACTGGAGCTCCCTTTTTTGGAAAATATTGAAAGCTGGGTTTTTGAATTTGCAAAAGCAGAATCAGAAGAGTATGTTTACTAGGTGGGAATGTTAAACATATTTTGTATAATTTTTATGTTTTATTAAAATCTATTTAGTGCATCTTATATTAATGTGTTTTGTTTATAATATCTAGATCCTGAGGGTGGCATATCAGACATAAATTTTTATTCCTCTCTAAACATAGCCCAGAATATGTAAGATCTTGAGATGAAATCTAAAAACATCTGAAGTCCTGGTTACCCAATTTTTTTCTTTAATACACAGCCTGTGAATATGGATTATCAATTTACACAGCATTTTGCAGAGTAGGGTTCATGATCCTTGACTGAGTTTTC
Organism: Pterocles gutturalis; assembly: GCF_000699245.1. Classification (NCBI taxonomy): domain Eukaryota; kingdom Metazoa; phylum Chordata; class Aves; order Pterocliformes; family Pteroclidae; genus Pterocles; species Pterocles gutturalis. Next base: position 19,653 of record NW_010100766.1, on the reverse strand, counting down.
AGAGTACTGCCTTAATATAAATAGTACATTGTAATCACCTTGGTAATCTGGGAAGATGAAACACTCTTAAAACTTTAGCCAGGCTTAAAGGCTTTTAAAAGACACAAAGGAGAGAAGAGGTCATAGAAGCTCTTTGTATCCCTCCTTTTTCTCTGATATATGCTGTCAGATGCTTTGTTTACCATTCTTCCGTCCTCTACTTTTTCTAGGACTTGCCGCAACTTCTTTGTTTCATCACCTGATGCCAGGCATCCACTACTACTTGTCCCTTAGGCATCTGTCTCCCCTCTACTCTGACATGTCTGAACACTTTATACAGTCCTCTCCTGGATCAGCTATCACGTGCCACAGGCTCTGTGTTGGTTCCAGCCTTCAGTGCAGGGTCATACAAAGGTCTCACATTTGTCTCTCCTATGTCACCTCTGTGATCATCTAAATAATGTCTTTATTTTCAGGATCTCAGTTTCGTTAAATGGCAGCTTCCCGATGCCCTTCCTGTGTGTTTCTGTGGTGCTTCTGTGTTGGTATAAGGCCATATGATAAGTGATTAGTTTCCAGCTGGATCTAGGCTGATCCAACAAATGCACGGCTGCACAAGTGCAGGACAGAAGGTGGGAAGATGTGAGCAGGGATTAGGCTATCCTCTTCTGGTCATCAGCATGAGCTCAGACTGGCAGAAGCTGCTCATCAGTTGTATCCACAATCATTATGAATTTAAAAGAAAGAAGTCCGCCTTCAGGTTAAGAAAAAAAATGCATCTTCTAAACTACTGAAGTGAGAGTAAGCAAAGTATCCCACTCCTGGAGGTACAGCTGCTGGGCTCAGGGCCAGGTCTGGAGCAGTGACCCAGAGGGCTGTCCCTGCCTTCAGTGATGGTGGGGAGAGGCTCTGGCAGGACCGAGGGGAAGCCTCAGCCAGGGCTGCCCCTTGTCCTGGGGAAGCTGCTTTCAGTGGCGGCTGTAGTGCTTGGCCCACAGCTCTAGGTCCCACTGGGGGGGCGGGTGCAACCATGCCTGGGCCTGGCCATGGGCCCCATTGGTCCTGACCCATGTCCCGCCTGGCCCTGGCCCTGGCTCTGTCCCAGCCCTGCCCAGCCATCCCAGGGCTGTGTCTGACTGTCGCCAGGCCTGACTCCAGCACTGGCTGGCTGACTGCCTTCTCAGCCAGGGTCCTGGACCTGCCTTGTCACCACAGACTTGCCTGGTGACCCGGGCTGTGGGCTGGCCTTGGCTGCTACCCCTGGGCCTGCCCTGCTCGCCTTGCTCGCGGCTGGGCCTGGGCCCTGACGGGGGAGTCCCCTGCCCTGCCCACCGTGTTGCCAGCTCCCCATCCCTGAGGCAGGGGCTGGTCCTTGCTGCTCCCTGGCCATGATCCATATTTGCTTAAGTGCTACAGAGTGTCTCACGTGAAATGCTTGCACTGCATTTCAAAAAAGTGCAGAATTGTGTATGTGCATATGTGTTTTATGAACCCTCCTCAACAGAAAGCAATCTTGGTAAATTATAAAGACTGCAATGATGTTTTATGCTAGCTTCTTGTTAATAAGACTCCACTGTCTTCTATTAGAGTGCAAATTAGGTGCTGACTGTTGTTCTGTTCCTTCATTTCTTGCTGTGAAGAGACAGCATAGTCTTAGCCCTCTTCACAGATTGTTCTGTTACATTACCATTAAAGATGGAGGGGAGAAACAATATATTGGCAGAGAGGGATGACTTGTGTGCAATCCTATCTAAACTGGTAGGAAGCAGACATCAAAAGTTTCAGTCACTCCGCCATAATTCAGCACTGTGGCGGATCAGCCATCCTTGTGCGTCTCTTTCAGATGTAACATTCAGGTGGCTGAGACCAGTGCATTGTCTCTCTACAGTTTATTAATGTCCATTGCCATGTGCCGCTGTATTCTAAAAATGATGAAATGCTGAGAGGGAAAGCCAGAAACTTTTATTTTTTTTCTTGTGGACAAACAGTTTCTATGGGAATTTTCAGGAGTAAATGCAGTCTTTGTCAAAGCTGTTGCTCACTTAGCAAGACAAAAAAAATTGTTTTTTCTTTCAGAGGAAGTTCAAAAATCTATTTTCCTATTGATAGATAATATAGGCTTTGCTGTACCATGAGTAAAAAGCTACTCTAATGCAGATGAACTGGAAGAAGGACACAGCTGGTGCACAATCTTGCAAACTGTCATACATATAAGTATTCTTACTGATTTCAGAGAAGTTAATTACATTAGTAGAATGGTTCATAAAGTAATATTACCTGAGACTTTAAAATTTAAAGTCCTTACATGGAAGCTCGTTACCTTTCCCTGAAATTCCTCATGGAGAGAGACAGGTTTGATCTAAGTGAAAAGTGTGCGTTTTCAAACAGGACATTTGCCTACTTCCCTCTTCCTTACTCATGTATCTGAGCCTGCACAGATGCATTTGAAAAAATTAAAAGTCACAGCAACAGAAGATAAGGTGAAACCTTTTCTGTTAACATCATTTCCATGAAAGTTGAGATGTTCTGGATGTATAGGGGTTGTGAATAGTTATATATCCACAAACCTTGCCTTATTAATATGTCTTAGTCTATGGGCATAATGATGATTTCTTACTGTGCAGATGAAGGGACTTTTTAAAAAAGTTTGACTCTTGGAGGATGATTAGGATAGGAAAATAGTCTACCTATGTGAAAACATAGTACCAGGACCCTAAGTACACCAACAGGCCTTAACGGCCCTGAGCAGCCTCCAGTGGGACGTCCACCCACACCCTCTGCCCATGGGCTTGGGGTGCCCACTTAAGCTCACACCTTCGTCACTGCCTGAGCTATGCCTAGGTGCGTCTAGCTCCAATTCTGTCTCTGGTCCTGTCTCCTGGATGAACTTTGGAGCCATGCTGTAGCCTCATCTCCAGTCCTATCTCTAGCCCTGTCTTTTTTGCTTCTGACTGGAATCCCTGGATGGATCCTAACTAAACCTGTTTAATCACTTGGTCTTCTTGATGGACGCTGTTACTACGATCCTGGTGTTCTTGCTCTGTTCAGACCATGTGGGACTGCAACTTTTTGGTAAGGACACTGCTTGCGCTGGGGTCACCCTTGGCTCCTATCTCCCCTTCTGCCAGGGAGCAGCTGGCCCTTGATGCTTCCTGAAATACAGTTGGAAAAATCTGAAATTCCAGTTAAGAAAATTCTAACAAACATTTTACCAACCTTTATTTCTATCAACCAAACAAATTATGTCTCTTCCTATAATTATTATAGAATCATAGAATGGTTTGGTTTGGAAGGTACCTTTAGAGATCATCTAGTTCAACTCCTCTGTTGTGGTCAGGGTCATCTTCCACTAGATCATTGTTGCTGAAAGCCACATCCAGCTTTACCTTGAACACTTCCAGGTATCCACAACTTCTCTGGGCAACCTGTTCCGGTGTCTCATCATCCTCATCGTAAAAAAAAATATAATTGTTCCTTACATCTAATCTGATTCTATCCACTTTTAGTTTAGAAACATCACTACAGGCCCGGGAAAAGTCTATCTTTCTTGTAAGACTGTTTTATATACTGAAAGGATGCAAAAAGGTCTCCCCAGAGCTTTCTCTTCTCCAGGCTGAACAATGCCAACTCTCAGCCTGTCCTCCTATGGGAGGTGATCCAGCCCTCTGATAATTTTTGTGGCCCTCCTCCAGACCTGTTCTAGCAGGTCCATGCCTTTATTGTACTGGGGACTCCAGAGCTGGACGCAGTACTCCAGGTGGGGTCTCACAAGAGCGGAGTAGAGGGGGAGAATCACCTCTCTTGACCTGCTGCTTGTGCTTCTTTTGATGAAGCCCAGGATACAGTTGGCTTTCCAGGCTGCAAGTGCGCATTGACACCTCATAGCTAATTTCTCATCTGCTGATAACCCCAAGACTTTCTCGGCAGGGCTGTTCTTAATCCATTCATCAACCAGCCAGTACTGATAATGGATATTTCCCTGATCCATGTGAAGAGCCTTGCACTTGGCCTTGTTGAACTTCATGAGGGCCCACACCTCAAGCCTGTCCAGGTCCCTCTGGATGGCATCCTTTCCCTCCCATGAATCAACTGCACCACTCAGCTTGGTGTCCTCTGCAAACTTGCTGAAGGTGCACTCAATCCCACTGTCTATGTCATTAATAAAGATATTAAATAGTACTGCTCCCAGTACAGACTCCTGAGGGACATCACTTATTCCTAATCTCAATTTGCACATTATCCAAATGTAGATTAAACAGTGACAGGGAAAACTCCTGGACAATGGGACTCTCAGTTGACTATCCTGTTGAGTTGTACGAACAGTCCTTGATACCTTTTTGACTAGTCAAACTAGAACTTTTCCAAATAATTCCCAGGTATGGGAATAGCCAGAAATTAGCATTGAGCAGAGATAATTCACAACTGGCACTTTTTCAGGAGGCATTTTGTATTGTTCTAGTTGGCCTCAGTGCTAGAGAGTGATCTGAGCATGTTTCATTTACTGCTATTGTTGTAGGCCACGTGTATCTGTTTGATTCTCCGTATGCATACACATTTATGTGTCTTTTCTCATGTGATAAAGACAGTTATTTCCTTAAAAATATTGTAGTGAGTGAATTTGAACACATAGACTCAGTAAGCTAGTGACCTTGATCAAGAACAGTGTCTGAATAAACTCCCATTAATCTTCAGGGCAATGAATTAATTTCCCTCAAAGGTACATTTTAAAAATTACTCTCCCTCCAGCTTGGAAAGCCATATAATAGGTCTGTTAGTTTAGTTTCATACCAACACAATGACACCAGTGCCATGCCTTCCAAGCTTGACTGTAGAATTTAGGGGGTAACTGTTTTGACAGTAGAATTTACCAAAGATTTACTGTATTTTTAGAAACTGTTGCTCCAATTAGACTGACTAAATATATCTGGATACATACGTGACAGGGAGTCAGAACAGCTCCGAGAAGAGAATGTTTTAACATAAACATTTTGAATTTCCTTTTAACAGATAGAGTTTGCCTTCTACTAATAAGCATCATACCCCTTTGTTTCATAAGCATATTGTAATTGTGTTAACCATGGTTACAGGATTTACCAGGGGAACTGTAAGCATCTAATAACATATCCTGCAATGACAAAAAAGGAGATGCTTTGTCTAGGTTTTCATTGTTGACCTACTGATTCACATTCAAATTACCAAGTTATTTATAACATTTCCAGTCACTCTAGTTAGAGTTATTTTTAATTGCATGTATTACTGCACATGCATGTACTAATGCACATGCATTAGTATTTTGCTTGATTATTCCTTATCTCTGCACTACAAAGTTTGTCTTGGTGAAGGAGAGGAAACAGATAATCTTCTCTATAAATAACTCTATGTCAGTGAAAGACTTTTGCTTTGTGTCATCAGGATAATCAAAATAATAGAAGGCAAAAACAAGCAGGAGGAGTTTCTACTCTGTTTTGGACTGCCTGTATCCATGAGTTTCCACTCAAAGGGATCTCATCAGGCTGGGGGGACAGGCTGGCAGGAACTTCATGAAGGTGAGCAAAGGCAAATGCAAGTTTCCATACCTGGAATGGAATAACCCCATGGAAGAGTAAAGGCTTGGAGCTGACTGACTAGAAAACAGCTTTGCATAAAAGGATGTGGGGATCCTTGTGAACAACAGGTGGAATATGAATCCAGAGTGTGTTCTTGAAGCCCTGAAGGCTGACCACATGCTATGCTTTGGAAAGAACATAGTCAGCTGATTGAGGGGGAGGGGTTATTTCCTTCTGTGTGACATTTGTGAGTTGCATCTGATTCCATCTTAGTCTCCCCTGTACATGAAAGGCACTGACTACATGGTGCAACACTAGCAGAAGGCCATTAAGATGACTGGGGAATAGAGCACAGGATGTATGAGGAGCTGCTGAAACAGCTGTCTTTGTTCAGACTGGAAATGAAAAGAGTTGAGAAGATGGAGGTAATCGCAGTGTTCCACTACCCAATGGGCAGTTATAGAGCATACGGTTACAGACCGTTCTTGAAGGTGCACAGCAAAAGGATGGGAGATAACAGAAACTAGTTAGTGACACGGAAATTTTAAGTATATGTAAAATAATAATTTTCATAATAAGGGTAGTCAAATGGTGGACCAGATTGCCCAGAGAAACTGTGGAAACTCCATCCTTGGAGATGTACATTCACAACTATACCAAACAAGGTTCTGAGTAACCTGATCTAAGTTGAGAGTTGGGTCTAACCTCCAAAATTGTTCTGCTCTTAGCAGGAGTTTGAACCTCACTCCTTCGGAAGCAGCCTTCTACCCTGAGATGTTCTATGAATCTATGCTTCTGTAATGAATGTTGACTATCCAAAACTTATTTTTTTCAAGTCTTCGTATTTATTTCTATTTTAGCAAAACAAACAGTCACCTAAGCTTTTCCCAAAGGTTGAATGACTCTAGATTTTCCCCTGAAGGATCATTACTGTTTAATATTTTTGTCTCTTCTCAGGAAGAGACAGTCCTAATCCTCTGGTTGCAGAGACTAATACTGATTTAATGGTATAAATCAGCAAAAAAAATGTGCAGGGTAAAAAGCTTTTAAGTCAGAACGATGTGACAAACATTCCAGCTATTCAGGGCAGGATCTTGGGACTTACTCCTTTGCTAAGGTAGGGAAATAATAGCTAAGCAGCAACATTGTTAGAATTAGTACATGTGTAGTTGAGCAAATCCTTTTCCTCATTTCTGCCATTTAGCATGATGTACAAAACAAACTAGCAAAAGCACATACTAAATGAATACCTCATATCTATGGTTGTCTTAGAATTGAAATAAAGCTTTTTAGAACCTTGCAGGACAGAAGGAACTCTTAAATAACTGAAATACACCATGCAGAAATATTAAGTCAGGATGTCAGGAAAAAAGCCTCAAATTTTTTAAATGAATTTACTCACTGAGTATCTTCTTTCCCATCATTGAGCTGCTGCTGTTCCTGTTGAGTTGCCTTAGCTGGTTCGGTTGATTTTTCAGTTTTTGAAGGCTCAGGTGCTTTTGCTGGTACTGTATCTAGAAAACAGGTTTTAATTTTTGAGTACTTATTTTTAAATAAATATGATAATACTTTTGGAGGACTCACAGCTTGGCTGCCATTATTTCTTCAGTGGACAAGTGTTACATGACACTGATCCTGGACCTGACCTTTGAGTAATTTCCTGCATAAATCTGTTTCAGTGCCAGCTGTACAGAACATGCTTATGATGAGCATACCTCTTAGATTGGTGGTTTTTAATCTAGATCCATCTGTAGCCAGCTTAACAATTGTCAATACAGAGCTCTTCGATATTGATAAGCAAGAAGAACACATGCAGTATGATAACATTTTAGTGTGTGCTTATTTAAAATATATATAGGGAGAGAGGACAGATAGATCTGTCCAGAAATGCATTGTTAAATACAGTAGGAAGAAAGAAGCTTATTTGCTTATGCATAGCAAATGCTAATGACATTATTTATACTCCAGTGTTTGAATTGCATTAAACCTCTTGTTGCTGCAGCTACCGTGACAATCCTGTTTGTTGCTGAGTAAATTATGATTGAAATGTATCATTAAGACTGTGAGTATGCAGAACTCTGGATAGTCTATTTCTTAATTTTTGTTACAAGTAACTTTTTAAAAGGAGTTTAAATGGGAAGTTTGTAGAGCTAGAAACAAGTTCTAGTCAAATTATATCATCTCTTGCCATTTAAGTGGTCTTATGTGATTAACTTTTCCAACTAGTTCTATATCTTTATTTTAAATTTTCATGCTGGAAAAAAATTTGAAAGCTGTCATCAGTCTGACACTTTGCATAGAGGAGGAACAAACTCAGCCTTCATAAATACTTTAAGTAATATGATTATGGAGGAAAAATCTTGGCAGCAAAACATAGCAAATAAATCAGGAGCCTGTTGTCTATGCTGTATTTTACATCCAAGACAGCTCAAAGAAAATCAGACCTTGAGTCTTTTGGATAGATAGTGTAAGATGAGTTTTCTGACAGTTAATCTCCATATTTAGAGAGTTATTCAATTCTGAGGGGTAAAAGCAGTTACAACAGTGACTTGTTAAGCTGCTCAGCTGGAAGGTGGGTGCTTGAAATGACACTAAAACAAAGCTTAGTGAAGGACAGAGGGTCAGCTTGTTTACAGCGCTTGATAACTGAAACTACCCTCCTACCACCATTTATTGGGTTTGGAATAATGTTTTCTTCCAAGCATCTATTAAGAGACACAATATTTCCTGAACTGAGTTTCAGACTTTTACCAGCTGGATAATTGATGACAAGAGCAGTGGGACATTTCTAGTGTTTTTTCTTAATATTTGTGTTAAGAAGTGAGAATGCCCTCTGTGAGCCCTGCTGCTCTTACAGGAATTTGTTTCTTAAACAGGATCACAGACAAGACCTAGGCAGAGGTATCTGTGGATGCCAGAAATCCTCAAGCTACAGTCAGACAAGGAACTGAAGAGAAGGCAAAGAAATCCATGTTCCCCAATGTGCTGGTCAACTGGGTTTTGACTTAGCAAGTTTAGGGGTTAATTTTCAAATAGTCCCTTGAAGAAATGTAGCACTATTGAGTATGAAGAGAGAGTCTGCAGGATTTGTATTACTTGTCACCTGTAAGCAGGGAAGATTTTTGTAAAGAATTCTGTTTAAAATGGACATTCAACTGGATTTATGGCTTAAATTGATAACAGTATATTGCCCACTTAATGGAAATGCAGATTATTGCTTCCTTTCTGCAGCAGTTACTATCACAGTACTATCTTGAGGAAAAGTCTGTTGCAAATATAACACTAGGGAATGTTTCATCTGACCTGAAGGATCTGCCAGGGAATTTTCAAGGTAGAGAATAACACACATGCAGGGAAGTGAGGACTCAGAAGAGGACTGTTGCTGTTCCTGTCCCCAAGAAGGTTCAAGAAAGAGTTTCTTACCATTTGATTACAAGGGTTCAAAATGCTTTTCTGGGACTTCCAGTCAAAAAGGCTATTTTTTAGGAGGGAGGAATTTTAAAATGGGTCCAGTCTTCTGGCATGCCGAATGCTTTCTTTTAGTGAAATACAATTTCTTTATCCTAGGAATTTCTCAGAGGAAAATCTCAGAGGAGCTGCAGTTACAGAAAATAAAGGAGGTTTCGACCTATTTATAACTGACTAATTTATGTGTCTTCCTACTGAATCTTAACCTGTTAAAATCCTGATTAGACCTTTCCTCAGAGGATCTCTACAAATGATGCTACTGACTCTGTGCTTTCCTTGGCACATAATCCTCCTGTGTTTTTGTGGTCAACATAACATGATGTAGAAAAGAAGATGCAAAACCCAAAAATTTCAGCACTTGCTGTGGTTTCTTCTCCCTTCTGAATTCATGGTTTGTCATTTCCCAGTTCTTGCTGCCCTGACTCCTCCAGCCAAAAGGCCATGTAGTCAAGAGTGACAGCAAGGCTAATCTCAACATAATTATCTCACTTTAGGAATTTTCTTTGTTATAATAATTGCCCCTAGTTACATCTATACTAGCAGGAAATACAACCTGATAGGAACAATTGGAACAATCAGAACAATGAAATGGTGCTGAAGGCCTGGCACCCACGCTATATCTGTTTGAGGCAGCTGTATTTCAAACCAGTTATACTTTGATCCTCTGAAATGAATTACCATCAGCAGCTCGAGTAAAGTAAGTTGACTCATGGAGTGCTTCTTCTGGTTTAGTTTTATTCTAAAGGAATCCAGTCATGCATTCCTAGAGGTTTTTTGGTGAAAAAGCAGAGCAAAGTAGGGGACAATCAGGAGATGTATTTCAGAAGAGCTATCTTCATCTGAAATTAAATGCCAGTGTAGATACACTGTATAGAGTAACGGGCTCCTGAATAAGACAATCCATCTCTAGAATGACAATGTGTGTATGGCAAGGCAAGACCACAAAGTAAAAAAAAACATGGTGCTTGTATATAAGCATCCCATTGCAGAAGGATAATGGCTTCTCAGCCTGTTAGATATTCTCAAGGTATCCAGTCTGTGGTCTGAAACCACATGAACCAGTAAATGCTGACTGCATTCAGACTGATGGAAAACACTGTAATCCTATGAATATTCCAGAATTACACAAGTTTTTAGAGTTCATAAGTCTCCAGGACCAGCACATGGCTTATTTGCATTAGGATGAGGATATCATGGTTTAGCACCACTGCCAGCTGTGTGTCAAGTTTTAGCTGTTTCTTTCTATGTGAAACTGTGAGGGCAGTCTGTGTAGTCACATTTAAAATACCCTAGTCACTCTTCACTGCTTAAATCTAGCTCATGTCCCTCTGGCTTGTGAGACCGACCTTTAAGAACAATGTGGTAGACATTTTAGGGAACATTTAGAGTAAAACAATTGGTTTCTAGAATAAATAATGATCCATCAGGTAGATGGCAAGGCTTACAGGACAGCAATGAAATCTTTTATTGGCTTTACATAACTTTTGTCATAGTAAAGAAATCATGAGTGAGAAAAAGGAGTCAGAATTATGCCAAGATACCAACATGTAAAGTTATTTTCAAAACAGATAGATCCATGCTTACTTAATAAAATAAGGGATTTGAGTTTTTCTGAATGAATTCCATTCCCATTATACTGGAGTATAGGTAAGGTAAAGCTGCCAACATATTAGCAGTGGTTGCTGAGGAATGCAGCCCACTGGTGTCAATGTATTTGAGATCATTTGGCCTCCCCATAAGAACAATATAATTTAAAATTAAGTTGGGAAAAGTGTTGCAGGTTCTGTTTTAAGATGGAAGGGAAATCTCCCGTTGAGAAAGTATAATTTTGTGGTCAAAACACTGCTCTCTGGAATACTTCAAAAAGGTAGCTGGATAAATTGAGGGGCCCACAGAAATCTCATCATTACCAGTGATCTGCCTAGGCTAGCAAGGAACAAGATGCAGGTTTTAAGACCAATTTGTTTCCGTCTCTTAGTCTTTCAGATTTTTCTAAGTTTTTTTCACAGGTATTTGTTCTTCCAGGAGAGACTTAGGCCAGGCAAAAAAGTAATATAAAAAGGCTATTGGGGAGACAAGTCTTTCACCTGTGTTATCTTAGTCAGGTTGACAATGCTCTCTGCTGGAGCTTGGTATTATTAAACCTTCATTGTTTATTCTTGTCCCCTACTTTCATACCTCCAGTAACACAACATTGGAACAGTATTGCAGGATTAGTTAGGATAGCTGGAAGATCTCTGCATGTTGGAGGTGTATACCCAGCATTCTGAGGCTGCTCAGCTCCCTTGTTCTTGTTTCCATAAAGCAGTTTTTATCTTCAGTTTTCACTTCACAGTTTTGGACAGAGACCCTTGACAGTCTTTCATTTGATTTCCTGCTGCCACAAACACACACACACTTGCAGAATAGCCTGTAGCAGAGTATTTCCCATTTTTGCAGTAGAGCAAAAAAGAAGATACTTTGTACTTACCTATGGGTTTTAAGCCTTTTTGATTGATAATTCAGTTTGTTTTTTCCCTCTGCAACTCAAAATGCCTGAATGTTGGAGGTTTTCTGTATTAAAACTAGTTTAAACCTGCTCATGGAGGATCAACTCCACTTTCATGTTTCTAAAATCTAGCACTGTACACACTGTCCTAAACCTGTAGGCATCAGGCCTAAAGACTTTTTTCCACAGAGGAAGCTGTTGGTATAGACAGATTTGTCAGTGCCAGGACATAGCTCTACAGGGACATTGTTCTTGCCAAAATAATTTTGTTTCTTCTAAAGCCATCAGTCCTAAGCTTACACAAGTATTTGTGGATCAAAAAACCTCTGTCATGGGCCTAGCCCCACAGAGGTGTTGCTGACTTCTGGCAATGGGCGATGTCAGCAAAGGACTCTAAAACCCAATGGATCCACTGAGATAAGTCAGTCATTTTTACACTCATTCATAATTTATTCTACTTCCCAGTCCTTGCTGTTACTGGTGTTCTTCAAAAGCCATAGACCTCCAAAAGACTATTACCACCTCTCTAGGCTGGCTAGAACAGCTCCTTCCCCCTACTCCCTCTGAAGGTCAAAGTGGAGATGGAGCAGTTGAGCTGCCGGCCTGCTGTTCAGAGCAGGGGAAGAGATTGCCTAAGGAAGCAGACTCATCTCCTATCTGACCCCTGCTTCTGTCTGTGCAAACAGCAGCAGGAAGCTCAGGGACAGGAAAGAAAACACTTTGTGTTGTGTAGACCACCAGCCTTACTGGTTATTCAGCATCAGGAGGTATGCCTCTGGAGCAGTCAGCCAATCTGAAGAAACTTTCTTCCAGAAAGTGAGAAAAACATAAATCTCTCAGTCACTAGGCTGGCTTTAAAAAGCTCTGTTTCTTGTATCAGCTATGTCCAGATACACATTTCATAGCCTTAATAGCTGGCCTTTAGCATCACAAATGTGTTATCCTTATTGCAAAAAATGAAGAGAAGGAAAATATCAAATAAAAGATTAGTTTTTAGAGATAAAGATACGAATAAATATCAGTTAAATGTATTCCTGAGTACAGAACAGAAAAAATGCTCGTTTTACCACAATTTAGAAAGAGAAGACTTTAATCTCCAGAACTCCCAGCTGGCCCCATTGCCTTGTACTAGCAAGTCTGACCAGTATCTTATCTATTCTTCCCCTCCCTTTCTGGACTGCCTGGGCATATGTGAAGGTAGAAATTTTAATGGCTAACAGTTACTTATGGTCCTCATACAAAAAGGAAAGAATTCCCTGGGCTTCTTCTTTTGGATGTACAAAAGCACATTTTAGCACAACTTGATCATTAGCTGATATAGATTCACTTCATTTTGAATCCACAATATATTGTTTTGCAGGATCATTTACAAAACCTTGACTCACTTGTATATTTTTCTTTGGAAGTAGTATTTCCATCACAACACCTTAGTACAGAGTGTATTTTATATTAATCAAATATATTGTTAAATACTTTCTTCTACTGCTAACTGACTTTTACAAAAATGTAGCCATTTTAAAATAAACTGATCCTTAAAACATACTACATTGTGTGACAATGACAGTATCTTATTAAAGATAGTTAATTGACTAGCTATGTATGTAATACAGTTGTAAACCTTAACACTCAGTTCTGGTGTTTATCACCAGGACTAATGTAGGCAATCTTTGTTTAAAGAACATTTAATATTATTCTTTTGTATTCCTTCAGTAAAGAAAAAAAGTCCTGAAAATATGATTGGCCTGAACTGTCTCGATCAGCTTCTCAATAATTAGCAGAAACACAGAAGAGAATTAGTCATGGGGAGAGAAAAAGCCAAAGATAAAGAAGTCCTTTATCTTTGTTCTGTTGAATATGTAGATTTAGTGGCAGCCTGAAAAGCTTGTGTAGCTTGGTGTTTGTGCTCATATGATAGAACTATTTTAGTTAATATACAAAGAACAATGTTGTCAATTTTAACAGTGCATGGAAATACTTGAGGTTAGACAGCATTGTTTGACATGGGAAACACTGCATAAAGACATGGGTAGAGCCTGCTAGTAGGAGGCAGAATGGCTCATGTGTGAGTAATTTGTTTTTTAGCTATCTCAGTTACATATATCCCTTAGGAACATAATTTTAAGCACTTGAAATCAGTGGTTTTTTGTAATTTCCTCTTTTCACAAGCTATTAAAAGTCTCAAAATAGGTTAGAAGCCTCAAATAGGCTCTTAAATGTTACAATATGATAAATGACATAGAGAGCAGGTTCTCTTAAATAGCAGGAGTAAAGACTGACTTTTGCATTTGAAGAAGTAGGGTGGGAATGAAAGAACTGGTCTGCAAACATCCTGAGTTACTTCTGACATAATTATGATTGTCCTTGCCTCCCAGAGGTGTTCTTGAGCTATGTCCACAAATACTTGAAATATGTGCCTATAGAGTCATGAAGATGTCAAGAAAAATAAACACACAGGAAACCTATGGAAGGAGAGAAGCTTCAGCTCTGACTTCAAAAAGTACTCCCCTTTGTGACTTTCCAAGTCCAATTTTTTGAACAAATGCGCTGTGCAGGTGAGAACAGTTCAGAAATCAGTGGGGCTGAAGTAAAACAATCAGTAAGTAGGTCCATCTTAACTCAACCCTCATCATCAGTGGCTAACAAAAGTATTATGAAAGTTTATTTTCCAGGTAAAGAAATAAAATCTGTATGAAGAAGCTGGGTTTGTTTTCCTAGCATTTAGCCCTGTCACTCATGTGAAAAATGAAGATCTGAAAGGAATTAAAAGACCTCACACCAGCAGGAGTGGAAGCAAGCTGATTAAACATATTCAAGTTCTTGCTAATCTTCAAAAACTACACTGTATGGGAATAATAGCTGCCTTGTTGACTGAGTGCCAGTGAACTTTATAAAGGATCAGAAGACAAGGAATAAGATTATTATTTAAAAGTCTCTTGGCATTTACAGGTTTGGTTCTTAGAGCTGCAGCATTTTGTATCAAAATGCTGTACTTGATTTGTATTTTTTTTAAATACAAACCACTTATTTAACCCTGGATTTTGAGTTGTGAGGGGACCGGTTTTGTAAAGCAGCTTAAGAGTCAGATTCATAACAGGCCAAAGGCATTTAATATTTAATCTCTAGGGTTTATAACTTGGTTGTAATCCATGTAGATTTAATTGGTGCCTAATTACCAGAAATCAGCTGGGGTTTCACAGCAACAGGATTTTGGTGCCCTCAATAAATACATCTGCTTTATTTCTATATACAGGAAGAGGGAATGACTATCTTTTATACAGCAGCTAGTGATAAAAGCTTTCTTATAAGAAGAGGAAATCTTGGCTCTGGGCCTTGTTTATTTGTGATAGGGTCAAATACCCATTGTGAGAATTATTTTTTCCTTTTTTTTTTTTTTTAAATTCAGCAATGTTGTAATATAAATACATATTGAAATCAAAGTTCTTCATTCCTCCCACAAGGCTAGTGTTTCAATTAACTTCTAGGTTAGTTCCAGGCTCTGTGCTGTACTCTTATCTTCTCAGACTTCACAGGTTTTTTCATTCCTTTCTGCACAGTGGCCCAGCAATCAGGAAGGCCACAGAACTTCCTCCCACATGTCTAATCTAGACTTTACATGGGTAGTTGGGGAGCTCTACTGGAACATGAGAGACATGGGTTTGAACTCCGTTGTTATGAAAGGAGGTAAAACAGCTAAGCTAATATATGAAAGGTGGCAGCTATCAGCAGCATCTGGTGCTTTTCTTTCTTTAGTCAAACATTTAGTGGAAAAGGGGATGTTCCTCAAGTACCTAAACAGAAGTGTGCTGACTGGGAGAGAGTCTGGAGTGAACTGAAGTTCCTTTTGAGCAGCCTTTTCTTTGAGGTGTTAGACTTTCAGAGATGTTGATTAAAATCCTAGTTGGTTTTTTTTGGTGTTTTTTTTTTTGTTTTGTTTTGTTTTGTTTTTTTAATCTATCAGGGCTTCTCACTTAGGATATAGATTTTCTGACTCTTGTCAAAAGCACCAAAATCTCATGTGCTATAGAATAGCACTTGCATTTAATTTGTGGGCAGGTATATAAACTTTGATATATCCTCTGGGTACTTCCCAAAGCATCTAGGCTCTGAAGATACTAAATATTGCTGAAAATGAATATGGTAATCTCCCAGATGGGAGATTCTGTCTACTTTCTGATCCAGGGGTGCAACTGCAGCATGCATAGAAATACCTGTCATAGTTTTAGTCTAGCTTTCTCACTCAGGTCCTACCCAGAACAAAGCAGTGTCAATATGGACTTCAGTAAAAGCTGCATAAATATGTCTGTGAATCTGGAAAAGGTCTTTGAGAAACTTTCTGATTTAGTAGAAGTAGGAAGACTAAAAACCAGAATACTGGAAGCAGGCCAGTTTCTAGTGAGGGAAAAGTGAGAAAGAAATGAGAACAGACTTCAGAACAGCAGTACTTAAATGTGCTGGGAAGTGTTTAGAGAAAGGGAAAGAAAAGGGATGAGCTGGAAAGAATCACACTGGAATGAGCTGCTAGGAGGATGAAAGAAATTGTGATACAGGGAATGATAACAGACACCAGCTAACGGGGAGGCTGGACGTGGCCTTCTAAATAGCGTAACCACCAACAGAGCTATTGAACAGCAGTGTGTAAAACAAGTGAAGCATTTGTATAGCTAGTCAGTTACGGGAAGTGATAAATATTCAAAGAAACTATAGCAATTGGATTCAATATCACTGAGAACCTGCAATTAGGTGAATCACACTTTGTTAAGAACATAAAGAAATGCAAGGAATAAATTAAAACATGAATCCATTATGGATCAAACTGACTAAGCACAGAGAATTAATTACAGAGTGAACTAATTATGCAGAGAATTAATCACAAAGCAAGCTATTGAGAGAGAGGGCAACTCAGGAGGTGGAGAAGAGCCAATGAGTAGCCAACAAAGAAGCCAAAAGTACCAGGTGTTGCTGAGTGATGTAAGTGGCCAAGTTTTAACCAAACAGGCTCCAATTGTGCCTCCTGCTGAGTTCTCATCTGCGCTAGGAACATTATGCTGCTTTGTGAAGTTTTAGGAGAAAGGGAGGTGATGGCTGGTTTTGGCCATGTGGGAAGAGGGTGGAGGTAAGCTTTACTCAGCCTGTTGGTTTTTGTTTCAGAACTATGGAGCTGCAAAATGGGACTGTGATTACAGGCTTTACTGTTCAAATTTATTCTGGTTATACCAAAGGAACTCATGAGAGATCTTGTAAAAGCTTTTCTCTAACTAGTTTTTAACTTCTCTATTTAACTGATCTCCCTTCACTAGTGTTGGTTGAGCCCTTGCTGTGCTTTTAATAATTCTCTCCAAATTTGTACATACCCTGCAAAATGCTTTGTCTTGTCTCTTGTCATTTGCTTACCCACAGATATTCTTACTTTTTCTTCTTCTAACAGCTGTCTATATGATTTTAGGTGTGATACAAAGTTCACTAAGTTTTGCAGGAGTCTTTATCTAGACCTTCCTGTGAACTGCTTGAGACCAGCCTCACTTTTCTGGAGTTCCTTATTCAGTTTGGATGGTCAGGACTTATGTACAGGGTGCTGGAATTCATAAACTTCTCCTAAGGTCTGGTGCCTGTGTAAGTTCTCTGGCTTGTATAGCTCTTGTCTATCTATCTCATTAGTACCCACATGCAAAACAATAATCTGTCTCGTGTCCGTTTGCAAATGAGACTTGAAGCACTTTCCAGAAAACTGTGTATTTAAAAAAACCCCAAACAATCACAGAGCCTATGTTATATTTTCCCAAAGTAATTGATGAGGTGGTTGCTTCTAAGCCACCACTTACCTTATTTCACATTTTAGGAGGGGAAAAAAAAAAAGGTAACATAGTATACCAAAATTTAGATTAATGAATTACACTGATCTATAAAATTAGACCAGATTTTGGATGGAAACAAATTTTCTATAACCATACTTCATTCTGTCATGGGATGGCATCTGTGATGTAACATTGCTAAAAAGCCACAAAAGATCAGATTTGATTTTTTTTCAATTGTTGGCTTATTGCTATGGTTAATTCATATCAGATTTTGTTTTCTGTTGATTTAGTGCTACAGCCATTATATAACAAGATAATTGCATTAAATGGACTTTGTTTGTAGTTTCATTATGTGAGGAAAGGAATTGTGATACTTGCTACAATTACACAAAGTGCAAGTAGGTATTATGCAAGTTTTCTTGTTGTCTTCTTCCAGTTGCTTGTCTCTCCTTAAATCATCTTTATCACAGAAAGCTGAAGGCTATTCAGCTTATGCTTTGCTGCTCCAGGACAATGAATCTGAATTGTTTTCCCAAAGGAAAAGCATGAGGTGACAGGAAAACTGGACTTGTGTTTTTCTCCAGTAGTGGATGATGATGGAAAAGAAATGGGCTGCACCAGTGGTGCCGTGAGAGAGGGAAGAGGGAACACGGTCTAGCAATAGTTATTACTTCACCCATCCTGAGCCTTTATTTTCATAGCTGCTGCAACAGTCATTCTGTCCCTGGTATCAGCAAAATCGGCTTGGTTATTGGGGAGTGAGAGGAGGGCAGAATAGCCATGAGCAGCTGCCACTGTTTTCAGCAACCAGCTCCTTAGGCAAATAATTGCCTCATATTACTGCCCTGAGCCCTACACTGTTCCTGTGTTCTAGTTCTGGATGTCTTCTGAATGGTGATGGCAAATGACTTTTAGTGGCATTACTTTTTTTTAATGATTTGTTTGTTTGCTTTTTTTTTTTTTTAAAGTTTTGAATGTCTGTCCAACAAAAGATTTGAATGTTAAAGTCTCTCATCTTCATTTTTTTTTTCAATTTATATGAGAAGCATACCCAAAAGACGTTAAAAATACTCAATTTTCTTTCTTAAGCTACTAAACACCTTTATTTTAAAATAAGGTTTCTAAGAAGTCGACATACAGCAAGAGAAAATAGGCTTTCTTAGAATAGCTGTTTAAAGTGTACAAGCTTATGAAGGGACTGTGTGCATGAAAGCTTGATGCCTTTAATTATTGTTGGATAGTGCCAGTATTTCTGTAACAAATCATTGGTCTGGGCTTTATGGGAATTCAGAGTTCTTGATCTCTTCAGGGATAAAGAATAAGATCAGCACCTGGCAGAGCATTCGGAAGAGGAACGATTTTATTTACAGCCCTATATAGTGTACATCTGTTTTGTCCCGATAATGTTTGAGTACTCATAAATAGCTTATTACTGACCTTGTTGCTTTGATACAGGTTCTGCTTTCTTATCGGTGTCTGCTTTCTGCCGTTCATCTGTTTTTTTATTTTCACCCTTAAAAAAGTAAACAGGATTAGAAACTATAGGTGCTCATTGTTGAAAATGGTGAGGATGGTTTGATGTTTGCAACATTGTCCTAGAAATTTGGTTAACCAAGTTGACACACAGCTTTGTTCCTGTGTGTTCTGCCTGTGTTCTTAGACAAGACCTTCCAGCTAGGTTCACAAAAGGACTTGGATACTGAAATTAAAGTGATGTCTTCACATCTGCTGCACAACTCAAATAATTTAGCCTGGAGTTTTGCTGCTGCATGTTTCCAGAGCCTCCTTCATGTTGCCACTCACATGACAGTCCGCATCTCTGAATTAGTTCTTCTTCTTCCTAAACCTTCTCCTGGGATAATAGACCTGCTACGCTTCGAGTTACCTTACCACAATGACAGATCTCAATCTTTACAAAATACAGAGACAGTATCAACTTTCACAGCAAAAATTTAACTTCCTCCCACAGTTCCTGGCTTAGGTCCATGAACCAAGTCCTCATGTACCTGTACCTTGGTTTGCCTTGGTTTGACAGAGTGGCCCTTGGAGGAGGGAGTGAGAAGTACAAGGGGAGTCTTAGGTGTTCACAATACCACGTAACAGTATAGTGCTAATTAAGCCCATGAGCATTTCTTGTCCCAGACAGAATGAATTTTCCTGGTGTTTGTCATGCTGATTAATAGAGAAAGATATTAGAACATACAAACATATGGAAAATTGACTTTTTTTTTTACTATTTTGACTTGAGATTTCAGGGCCTCATGCACTTTTTTTTCCTCTTCCTCTCCAAACTCAATGACCTCTTTTTTTGGAGTTTCTGAGATTAATTTGGGGTTTGTCTTTTTCTATCAAAATATTTGTTTTTTTATATATATATATA
>NW_010100765.1:52273-75255 GCF_000699245.1 Pterocles gutturalis | reverse complement strand
CACATACGTATGTATAAATACATGCACATGTACGATTAATGTATGTTAAATTAATACGATCGAATATATATGGTATCATTTTTGGTTACCTTATTAAATAACAGTGAATTAGTCTGCAGTTTACCTTCATTTGCTTCATGTGCTTGAAGATCTGCAAGAAATACAAACTGGGGAATATGTAAATATATATTTTACATATTAAATATATACAAACACACACATATTATACTATATATATCTAAACACATAAAACATATATGCACAAATGCATATATTAATTTAATGGAAATGCTCCGGTTCTGTGACGTGGTAGGATGAGACGTGGTATGATATGATGTGATGTGATAGTGTCCCTTCGGATGTGGCGCTCGCAGCGGGGTCTGCCAGGATCCCCCTCCCAAAGCTGGTAGCTGTGACACCTCCCCAGTCCCCCGACCCCCGTGGGCTCCGGCCGCCGCGGCCCCCGCTCGTGGGAAAGGAACGTGATTTCCCCGCGGCCGCTGCCCCGTGCTCGGGCGAGGTGGGGCCGTGAGACATGAGTGTCCCTCCTGACAGTGTGGATTCAGTCTTATTTATCGGAGGTGGCAAGGGGCGCCTAGAGTCACCAGGAGACTGCCCCCCGCCCCAAGAAAAAGAAAAGAAAAAAGGAGAGAGATCGCTGGTGGAAGCGAGCAAACGGGATGAAATATCTTCTCGGTACACTGCGTGCAGGCGAGGCTTCTTTTCTTTCGTGCTGCTTTTTGCAAAGCTTTCCGAAGTGCCTCCTGACATGAGATGCCAGATCAAAACTGCCGTTTGCAAAATTCGCGTGCCACAGACCAGAGCTTTCAAACACCTCCTTACTAAAGAACAGGCATTTCCTGATTTCATGGCTTTTCTTTTTACTCCTATAACTGCATCTACGGGGTACAAAAGACATGAATAAATGCATCCATCCATCCCTCCTTTAGTAGGCTCTTCTTAAAGGCACCGTGTAGCATTCCAGAACAGCGATTTCAAACCTGATTTCGTCACTTAGTAGACAGAAAGAAAGAAAAAAAGAAACCAACAAACAAACAAACACCGCTACTAACAATAACAATTAAAAGAGAAGAGAAACGAAGTGAAAGGAAAATAAAGTAAAAGGAAAAGAAAGGAAAATAAAGTAAAAGGGAAAGAAAGGAGAAGAGAAGAAGAAAAAAGTGGAAAAGAAAGGACAGAGAAAAGAGAAAAAAAGAGAAAAGCCCCACCGTCGTGGTTACTTGTTAATATTTTCCCATCGGTTTCTTGCACGAAGAGCCGAGGGCGGTCACAGAGCAAGGCAGAGGGAGTTGCCGAGTCCCTGAAGACAGGGAGCTGCAAGCTCCCAGCCGTGAGTCGAGGGGTTTGAGGAGCAATTCCCTCCCGCGGGGTAGGTGGGGACAGCGTTCCAGGGCAGGTAGGCGGCCAGGCCGGCTCCCCGCAGGGCACGGCTGCGGCCCCTCCGCGGGGCTGCGCCTCCCGCTAGAGCGCGGGTTTCAGATCGTGCTTGGGTCAGGGAGGAAGCTACCGCGTTTGCAGTGAGGAACACAGAAAGCTTTCTCAGTTAATAGCAGAAAAAAAAAAAAAAAAGACAAAAGAAAAGCGAAAGAAAAAGGGAAACTAAATAGAGCAAGAAAAAGGGTGAGGAACAGAAGAAAAAAGGGGAAAAGGAAAAACGGGGGCAAAAAAGGGAAAAAACTTCTGTGTGTACTTGGGGCTACAGGAGCAGTGCTGGGGCTGGGGCCAGGGCTGGACCCTTACCCCAGGATGGATGGTGCCAGCCCCACGCAGCAAGCAGCATCAGACACGCGGGTCAGTGTGTGGGGCTGGCACCGTCCGTCCTAGGGTGAGGATCCGGCCTCACGCCTTCACATGAACCGAACCTGACATCAAAGAGCATGCGACAGGCAATATGGAGCACACATGGGAGACTAGCAAGCATTTTCTGTCAAAACGTGTTTCCTGGCATTTTTCTGCCCTACCAGACCTAGCCTCCCGGCACCCTTGCAGGACCACGAAGAAGTGGCAGGGACCGATAGACCTCTAGAGACAGGCTGTGCATAGATAACAGCTTCTCGAATTGAGCCTGGGGAGCTAGTTTCTTTTCTTCCTCTGTGGGATGCAACACTTGTGTCAAGTTAATAGCCATTGTCATCCAGGGGTGTTTTTAATTATCTTTTGGGGCCTCTGCAGATTTAACTCATCTTTTGCCACTTTGCTGTACAAACTGGGCACCAATCCAACATTCACTCTCAAATTCAGCCTTCGCAGTCAATGTCTCACCTACTTCACATCTACCCCACCGGCCAACTCCTCGTTCAGCCAAACACAGCGACTGTCTCCACCTCAAGTCCAAGGACTTGATGGATATCCCTTTACTCCTGCTTAGCGACTGCATGTGCCCCCCCCATGATTTACCAGGGTCTGGAGGCATAGTGGGATCTGAGATGAGTTCTAATGGGAAATGGAGGAGGATTTTAAGCCTCTAGACTGGTGGGGAGTGGAGGGTAGATGGGAAATGAAATTAAGACCATTTGGCTCTTCATGAGTGTTGAAGAAAACAGTCTTATAGACATTTTAGGTAAAGATTTAAATAACATTGCACTTCAGGATGGAACTGTGAATCTGTAGTACATTTTAATGATGATTTGTTTCTATAGTTTTTTAGATTTTGTTTCATTCATTCCCATTATGATATTTTGGGAGTTCACAAAAAAGCAGTAAGTGTGTGTGCATCAATTAATCTACTGCAGTATACTACAATAAATGCTGCATATTTATATGTGTATAATTTCTCATTGCTGTAACAAAATTTAGTGAAAAAAATAATGTTTTTTGCAGAGATTCCAAGACACAGCATATAGAAAGAGTCACTGCAATACTTCATACTGTCTGCACCTAGGAAACTCATATTATTTAGCTGGGACACAAGTCGAGCTCACAAACATACCAACACCGGGGATTAGGTGGAAATCCGGTGTTTAAAGGCAGACTATCTTTTTCATATCATCATGCCTTTACCAAGTAACTGTCTCGGCACCAGGCAAGTCTCTGAGATGCGTGAAGTTCTGCTCTACACATGCAGTGAAGCCTTTTGGTCTTGACAGGGCTAAGTGTGTATCTCACACCTAATCCCATCCGGATTCACAGACAAAGCATTCCTCCTCTCTGGAGGAGAAGCTCTGGCGGTGCACATGTAACGCAGGCTTACACAAACAGAGTCTGCATGAAAGACAGTGGCACCAGAGTGCAGTGGGGAAGTGCCAACAATGAGACAATGCAGTCAGCCCGATTTTGCAGGGCAGCATGTCAGCTAGCAAGGCCCGTCTCCTTCATCTGCTTTAGGAAATTCACAACTGCATCTCCCATTGCTGTAGTATGTAGCTTACAGAACACTGGGCACCCAAAGGACAAGGAGAAGAAATAGTCCTCTTTTCTTTGAAGCTGCATGAATCTGCATGGCACAATTAATGACTTGATCTCTCTTCCCTTCTCCCTTGCTGTGCCAACACAGGAACAGCTTCTACCCAGACATCAATGTACTATTAGAGAGGGTGGGAAGTAGAAGTTTAACCTCTCTATGGAACTGAAATGAGGCCCCCAGAACCTCTGGGAACATCCTGTCATCCATCAGGTCATTGATTGCTATAAAAAATAATGGATTTTTAAATTTCTAATAGAAAAGATTTATTGTTCACCTCCACAATGCAGGAAAGGACTGGAAGCCATTGAGCTGGGCAGCCAGGTCATTGACAGATGTAGATAGCGCTGAGCTGCTTACATGAAAGTGACAGGAGATTTTTTTCCCTTGGGAAAAAGGACGGGAGGGTTTTAAGCCTCTGATACATCTGTCTGTCCTGAAGCAGTCAGTGAAGGGGCTTTGGAAAAGGTCCAAACCAGACTACCCTGCTGAGGCTGTGTGACATGGTAATGGACTTTTAGATATTAGATAAAGACAGTGAGTAGCTGTGCCCATGTGGCTGGAAAGCACCAAACACATATCCTCAAAGGCACCAGTATAGGATGCCACTTATGTGGGGCATGAGCTAACTGCAGCTAGAGTCTCCGGGAGAGCATGCACACTGGGTGCCTGTCCTTCCTGAGGACAGATCCTGCAGGGTCTGTGCAGCCACCTCTTTTGCCACCCACTGATGCTGCCATCTGGGACTCCTCGCCCCTCCTTCAGAGGTCACTTTGCCCTTAGCTTCTGGAAACTGAAGTCCTTCAAGTTCAGCCTGAGCTCACACAGAAACTTTGTGGGGCCAGGCCAGACTCACCACAGGTAAGGGGGCCTTTGCATCTGTGCTGCTTAATGTAAAAGAATGCAAAGGTCCAAACCCATGCACCTATTAGTTGCTGGGGCTGCTTGAATAAGGGGTAGAGCACAGGGTCCAAAAAGCACTACTTTTGAGAACTTTTGAACCAAGTCTTCCTTTTGTACATGTCAGTACAGCCTGTCAGAGAAATTTATTGCAATTAATATTTTAAGAGCCCAGGGACGGGGTTGAAATGGAAAACGTATCTCCTTACGTTTGACTGGAAGTCAAACTGAAGTTTCCTAGGATTCACACAGCTGATCAATAGGGGAGGTTTTGGGGAGGTATAATTTCTGGTAAAGAAAGAAGTGCAGAAGTATGGTTCATGTGCCCAAGGCCTTAATCTCCCTCTACCCCACCCCCATAAAATTAACCACATAATTTGTAATCATTCATAACAGTTGGAATTGTCTTGACTTTTAAAAGACTTTTCTCATTAGACAACCCTTTATTCCTTGTAAGCATATTATTGATCTTAATATGCAGAAAATGCCATAGCTAGCAACTCAGAATGTCTGTGCCATTTTTACTAAACAATGAGAATTGATGAGGTTTGGCAGGACATTAAAATATTTAATATTACAGCTTTGAGAAGGCTTTTATGTGTCTGTACTAATAGCAAAATCTTTTAACAGGAAAAATGTTTTTCTCTGCTCTACTAAAATCTCCAGTGAGGGCTGATTCTATTTGCATTAAACCCAATGGGAGGTTCATTACTGACTTCAAAGTCAGTTCCAAGAGGAATTCCAGTTTGGAAAACCTTTACTAGAAAAGAAATCTCAGCCTTTTAGTCACATGACTAGTGCCATTTAAATCGTAATTTCATTATACGCCCCCCTTTTTTTTTTTTTAAATTGTAACTGCCCACATCTCTGTTCTCACTATCCAAACTTGCAGGGCTGAGCTCTGGTACCTTGTCTGGTTCTCTGTTTTTACAGCACTGCGAGCTGTAAAAACAGAGCTCAGGGGAAGTAGTAAAGGAGGCAGCAGTGTGTTCAAAACCGAGACCATCACTACGTGGAGCCTTGCAAGACCAAAACAGGTGACTGTGACAAGAAAAGCCTATCTGGTTCAATCTTTTGACTCAGCAGGGAGTATTTGCCATCCAATTTGCCGCATGTTGGTCCATTGTGAGCTGCTTAAGGGCTGTGGCAGAGCCCTGGCAGAATGGGGCCATTGTCACCTTAATGCTGCAAGAGCATGTCCAGGCATTCCTCCATCCTGTGAGCCTGAGCCCTGCGGCAGGCTGGTGCATGCCAGCACTGAGCCCTGCAATGCGTGTGTCCTCTGACCATGCATCTTTGCATTTAAGATGAAGGAGGAACATTTTTTAGGCTAACTAGGCAGCCTAAAAAAATGTTGTGAGGAAAAGAGGACTGTAAAGTTCGTGCTTATCTTTGTCTTTGAGTATTGAGTTCATGTGAGGGTACTCTGATCCTCTGGGCACCTGGAGCACAAGGGTCCTTCTCGTCTGCATTTCTTTTAAAAGCCTTAAGGGCAGAGCTCAGAGGTTTGTTGAGGCCTCTTGGGCCTTTTGTAACATTAAACAGAGGCTGGTATGCTTCATTTTAACTACTGAGCTCGTTCCCAAGTTTTCCTGAGGTGGAAAATTTAACTATGAGCAGCATCATGTTATTTGTGAAAATCAGATTTGCTTTATCGTTTGCAATCTTCCCTTTACTCCCAGAAGGACAGCACCTCTTATAAATGCCAGCAGGAAGAGAACAAAATGTAGCATTGGTATCCTGTAATCATATTTATTCCTGTATACAACAAACTCAAACTCTTGGATCTTCTAATAGCTTTTTCCATATTGGACGCTTTGTTTGGATGTGGTTTTCCTGATGTATCCTAGTAACATGTTTAGTTAATTTATATTGTGTGTATGTGTAGACAGATATACACATATCCATATGTATCCACACACATAGTCCTCATTAAGTAAGTGTTAAACCTCCCACAGCAGAATTAGGTTTGGAGGGAAATAGGGCTGAAAACTAGAAGTCTGCTCCCTTTACAGAGGGGTACCGCAGAGACCACTCTGAGGGGTGTACACAGCCCTCATCAGGGACCTGGAGCCCCCATGCCTCTGGTGTGAAGGTTGCTCTGACACGTGCACCCCAGGCAGGATTAAAATACTTCTTCTCACTGGGAGAAAAGTGCCATACTTACAAGCCCTCCAGAGGGGTGTGTTCATCCTTCACTTGCACGTGTAGAGTCTGGAGCTCTTGGCTGGTCCCTTGGAAGCAGAGGGGTTGCTTGCACGTACATTGGTGGTGTGACGACTTGATCCTTAAATTGTTAGAGTATCTTGTCTGTTGCAAGACGAGCTCCAAAGCCAGAAATATTTGGCACATGGTGAAGAAAGGAGTGCTTACATGTGTTGCACGGTAAAACACAAATATAACCTACTGGTCTGGTGTTCGGAGAAGACTCCCTCTTGAAGGACTCAATCCTGGCTGTGTCTGTTTATTAAAACAAGCGAGAGCTGGCTCCAGGGCTACAGTACGCAATCTGGGAAAAGCCACATACTTACTTATCCTCTTTTTTAAAATTTTTTTTCAGGCCTACAGGTGGATTGAATGAGTCCTGCACTGTTGTATTTACTCTGTAGCAAAACTCCCTTCCAGGAGGATTCTGCAGACCTAAGGACTGAGCAGTCAGGACTGGGAGCTAAGGAAAGAACATGAATAATTTCCTTCATAGCTGGTTTAGAAAAACCCAGCTGCTTTCTACAGTTGTGCCAAAACTAG
Source organism: Pterocles gutturalis (assembly GCF_000699245.1). Classification (NCBI taxonomy): domain Eukaryota; kingdom Metazoa; phylum Chordata; class Aves; order Pterocliformes; family Pteroclidae; genus Pterocles; species Pterocles gutturalis. The sequence continues at coordinate 68,186 of NW_010100765.1, read as the reverse complement.
GAGGAGATGGACTGAGGTTAAGAAACACGTGGGATAATTTTAATACCAAATATGAAAAATGAGAAATTGCTTTAACATATAGTAACTTACCATAAAAAATATAATATGTGTTCACTTACATCTTTAAGAGGAGACTTTATAAACTCTACCATCTCTGATTTGTTAAGGCAATTTTACATTTACTTTTTAGTCCATAACTTTGTGAGAAAACATAATGAAGCCCTTGACATTTTAATTATCTCCTTTAGCACTTTATTGTATAAGTATTTGGTTATTGAAATGTACACTATTACACTGTAACCTCTGTTGCAACTTATTCAATATCTTTTGGAATTAATAGGAAAAAAGTTACAAGATTACAAAAATGGTATTAATTTTTATTTTATTTAATTTAATAAAAAACTCACTTGACTGTACAGTCCTTTGCTTTATTTTCTCACTTATTGGATGTATATTTGAAGAAAAATGTCTGTTGCATATCATCTATCTAACACTAAAAACTGATGTTGTTATTAATAAGTTACTAAGAAAAATAAACCAGTTTGCACTTTGATTTCTATCACTCCTAGTCAGTGATTCTTCTGGAATAAACATAGCTCTAAAACATGTAAACAACACATGAAACTAATAACAAATTCTTTGGATTTCTTTCAGATGCTGCATACTTTATGTAAATGTATGTGGCTTTCAATTTCAGTGATTTTTCCAGTAAGTAAAAAACTTCTTTCATTAACCTCCTCCTAAACTAAACATTTATTATTTTATAAGTGTTATTTCAACTAAATCAAGTGGATGTTCTTGGTAAATTAGTGCAACAGATCTCTTCAACAAGAGAAGCAGGATGGGTTCTTCGGTGTTGGGAAAACTGAGTTTCTGCTTAAACTTCAAGGGAATGACATGCAGTATACTATGTTGATTTTTAATGTAAAAATGTTAATAATACATTTTTTGAAATTAATCTACCTTTCCCTCATAAACTCAGCGGTAAAACATGGGAAAAAATCCATCAGTTGGATAAAGTTAGGTATATCTGCTCCATGAACTTTGGGTTAGCAGATTTTCACAGAACCGGCTAGGTGCTTTTTTTCACCACCGGCAGTGATTAGCCAATATTTTCCTGGAGTGATTAGTGGGGTATCTCTTCTGGAAACAGAGTTATTTAAAGTGTACAATTTTAAGAATATAAGGACAAAAATATTTTGCATTTTTTGTACCAACGGGAAAAAGTAAATATTAAGAAACATTCTGCTCTAGTGATTGTCGTGATATACATTTGACTTCTAAAAAGTTGTTGGCACTGGTCTCTGTAGAGACTTTGGACGCTTAGAAAATCCACTCCCAGGGGTATGGGTATGCAGCTCACGATGTAGAAGAAGCCCTGCCACAACGTAAAGGTTCAGTGTGGGACACAACAGCACCTTCATTGCCCTTCCTTACCTGAGAAACTAGGAACAAACCTCTGGGGGGTTCAGCCAGGATGGTGGGAACCACCCTCTTGTCAACCCACATTTCTTGCCTTGGGGCTGTATTTGGGGAAGCCCACTGTACCATTGCTGCGTGCCCTTGGCTCATGTGGGTGTTTGGCTCATGTTGGCTCCTTTTCCACCCAAAAGCCAGGTGGAGGCGTGTGGTGGCGGTGGCACGGTATGGGCATCTCTGCCTTTTGGGGCTTGCCAGTACACATGGGGGCTGCTGGTTCTGAGGCCCATGGGAGAGATTTTGTTGCTCTGACTGTGTCAGATATCAGCACACAGCTTAGTATTTAACATGAGTGCTAGGCTTCTGGATTCTACCTCTTAATGAGGCACAGGCTATCCTTGGGGGACAGTGAATCATCACATTTCTTGAGCGCGAACGCACAACCAATAGCACTTATTTTAGGGATTGAGCTGGCCAGGAGTCTGCATGAGGTGACATTATCTCTGATTACAGGAGTCAAGCACTAAAATCTATTAACTCAGATATAACAGGTTTTGGTTTCTTTTGGTTTTACTTTGTTTGGTTCAATTGGATATGCTTCAGACATGACTCATTGTGACTCCCTGGATCTCCACAATGGTTCCTGCAGCACCCTCAGCCATGGAGCTTGGCTTGCACCCACTTCAAACGCAATGCAGATTCTCATGTACACTTTTTCGTAGTGGGGCTTCATCTAAATTAATTGTTGCAGGCCAGAGGGTATGTAGTACACATCCTTGATTCCCTTAGTAGACTGAAAAGAGAACTACAAATAAAAAAAAAATAAAAAAAAAAAAGAGAGAGAGAGAAAGAAAAAAACTCTGGATATATAAAGGAAGAAGCCAAATTCCAAAAGCTCACAGGAAACCAAGTTCTCCAGTCAGAAGAAAAGTGACATTATCCAAACTAAACCTTAACACAGCATGGAAATGTGATGAAAAATAGGGCTGGTATTTTCAGTGAGGCTATAGGCATATATGTAAACACAATCAAATTGGGAACATATTCTAGGGATTAAAGAGATCTGCATAGCACTAGAAGAAAGAAGCAGCATATGTAACTGCTAACAACAAAATAAGAGATTTATGGCCAAAGCTCAAGATTTTCTTGCACCCAAGCCCATTGTTGCAAAAGAATCTGGACACAGTAAATAATTTTTAGTGACTTGTAGATCCAACTTCTTTTTGTTGTTTTTCATGAACTAGCTACCATTTACGAACATGCTGACTTTCACAAATGAGTTCCTTCAGAGCTGTTCAGCAAACACATAATGCAGATGTATTTCCATCTAGGCAGTGCCACAGCTCTATTAAACTGAGCCACTACAGTGGCTGTGAGATAGATGGGCAATGACCAAAAAGTGTTGGTGACTGAAGATGACAAAAAAGTTCTGAGCTCTGATCAGCAGATTTCCAGCAGCAGAGAGGTATGAACATGAAGCTGATCTTCAAGCTTGAAAGAGGTCCCAGGCATCATGCTTCATGTAAGTCTCTCTCGATGAAGGAGGGGAGGTACCAGATGTAGAAGACACCTTGGTGGAGCAATGGCTTGCGAAACAAGACCTGTCCAACACCGATTTTAATTTCTTTGTGTCTGTAGCCAGAGCTCGCTGGCCACCTTGGCAGTAGATATTAAACAAGCCACTAAAATTGGACTTCATAATTAGAAAATTTTTCCAGGTCAAGACAGGTATTAAAACAATGCAAGTGCATCTCCTCAACTTCCGCACATAGTTGAGAGTATCACGAACACATGAGAAGGGTGCTCAGCCAAAATTAACCTAGAAATAAGACCCACCTTGACAAGTCTCTTACTTTTGCTGGTCATCTGAGAAACATCAACGCTATTTTCAACATTATTAAGCTTTCCTGTCTGTATGTTGTGAAGACCAGAAGCCAGAAAGCACATAGAAATGTCATATTCAGTGTCCACACATGCTTCTCATGCAGTGACTCTGGCAGCCTGGCCATGCGATGCTGCCCCAGACTGAAGCAGTCACCACCACTGGGGGCAAACCCCCAGCTGCTGCCCCAAGGCCCTCAGTAACCACTCTGCTCTTCCTTGCTCACTGCAAGCCACTGCATCACCTGAGACTGAGCCCAAACCACAAGCCCAAGCTCTTATCTCCTTTACACTGGGGATGGCAATAGATTAAACAATGAAAAAGTAAGATTACTGGTTCTATTTATTACTCACTTCCCACTGTGGCATGCAATACTTTTATTTTTGTAAGATCCTGTTCTGTTGAACAAAAAAAGGGCAGATAAAGGACTCAATTTTATATATAGATTTGCATCATTCTTTTTAATCTTAAAGTCTACATTCAAGTGTTTCTATTAATCATCCAGGATGCTAAGCGATTTTTAATGTCTTATTACAAAAGCTTTTCAGCTTGATTTTAACAAAAGGAAAAGTTGGTTTAACATATGAAGCCTGAAAAATTGCCAACTATAAAAGAACAGGACTCTTTCTTTTTTTTAATTATTTGAAATGCTTCTGAATTCCCAACATAGCTATTGGGATCCAAGGTTATGATCTAAGAGAAAAGATATGTTCATTTAATTAAAGTGGTCTTTTACATTTTTTTAAAAAAAGTTACTTTTAAAACATTCATATCACTGTTTATGAGCTTTGGGAGGACAAGAGGCTCTGGGGATTGCTAATGATATACAGATAGCCATATGTTCCTCTCACCTCCACTGTTTTCCCTGGGACTGATTCTTCATTGCTTGTGCCATATGCAAAGTAATAATAATCTATGTGTCTTTTATGAAGCTTTTCAGTGTTTGATTGCAAAACACAATGTTTATGCTGCAGATGAGAAATGAAGGCATGGGAGACGAGTTGATTTGCCCCATGGGGTCACACTGCAGATTAGTGCAAATCTTGTCCCCAAGCAGTACCATCTGAAGTGACCTGTGCTAGGAGTAAAACGCTGTCATCTGAAACTTGTAACTCCTCTACAGCCCATTGCTACTGCAGATGCAAAGAATGGAGGAACACATCCATTGATTTCAATGATTTATACCTCACTGAGAAGAAAGCCAGCCCCAGAGCATGGTTTGCATGATTGAAAAAAAACAATTTAAAAAATCATAATTTAATTGGTATTTAACAAGAAATCAGTTCGATAGTTTCATCCCAGCTTCAGACAGACAAGTGTCTCCAGACCAATGTGCTGGTCGCTCTTTGGGAACTGTATATTGCAGCCACAGCACCCCAACCAGCCACCCAGCCCCATCAGCAGAGTGCTTTTACGTGGAGTTCATTTTTTACCTACTACATTGTCAAAGTAAGTAGAAAGCTGAACAAAAAAGCCAAAGCTACACAACAACATGAAGAAATTTGTACAAAGGGATCTCTGGCTCTCACAGTTTGATTTTCTGCTCTTCCTCAAAAGTTAAACCATGCTGACCTCCCTCAGAGCCACAGATGTACTTACGAGGTCTAGATCCGTGCCTAATTACCAGAACGCTGTCTGCGATGGAGCCTATTTTTAAATAACTTCCCTTCCATCTTTGAAATCAAAGAGAGTGTATGTGATGTAAAGAACAGCCTAGGTCCAGATAAAGTTTTAAAACTATAAGAGAGGAAGTAAAGAGGAAGTAAAGGAAGAGAAAGATGGTCTAGTGGCCAAGATAAAGCTCATAAGTTCCCCAGGTTTAAGGGCAGAGGAGTAGTCAGAGTGTCAACCCCACGCATATCGTGGGCACTAAATTTCACCCAGTCAGGCCTGCAGTGATCTCAGACTGACTACAGCATAATTAGTATTGGCCCCTGCTTTGTTTTGTTGTAACCTCAGTGGAAGACTGACCAAATCTCACACTCTCTGGTGTGACTGCTGGAGCAAACATATCTTCCCTACCAACGCAGGGAGACTGGCTCACCTTGCTTGTGGAGGCAGGATGGATGCAAGCAATGCAAACCTTCCGTGCAGGGGGACCGAAGTGTAGGCTGTGAGCAGCACACGTGCAGCTGCAGGTACTGAGCTGCCTGTCCTCCTCGCTCCTGAATTGCACTACTACCCTCGGGAAGTCTCACTCCTCCAAAAAGGCTGGGTTTGTAGCAGAATAATCCTTTTTTGTCTGTGGGGCACCCCAAACATTGTGTCCTCAAATGGCAGGAGTTCCCTTTGTGTTCCCATGCCCTGGTAACATATAGTGCTGGGAAGAAAAAGCCTACCCAATGCAGAAGCCTCCCAAAACCCACTGTTCCCCATTGGTACCATTGCAACAGTTTGCAGGAAAGAAGCAAGGAACCTATCAGATGGAGAAGAAACAGCAAGAGAAGACTGCAAAAATAGGACACCTCTTGCCCATAAACAGGTTTGCTTTCTCTCGACAGGCTCTCCTTCTATTCTAAATACAGCACCTGGTGCAAGCCTGGAGTGCAGATGGCCCTGCCGCTGTGCACGCAGCCCTCCGAATCTGGCAGGCAGCTGTTTCAGTTCCTTTTTGCCAGGCTGCCAGCTCAGGATTGTTTTTACTTTTCTTTCCCCTTTTCTGCTCCCTCTGTACTCAGCCATACCCTCCGCAATGTAAATTGGAAGAGCAGATGTAAAATCTGTGAAATTTTCCACATCCATCTTTTAAAGAGGAAGGTGGATAAGCTAACTCAGCTCTTCAAGGCCCCAGTTCGGAAAAAGCACTTTAAGAACATGCTTAAGTCCTGTTGATTTAGGAAAGGCAAAAAAGGCTGTTGATTTCATAGGTCTTAAACACATGCTTATGTGTCCTTCCTGAAGAGCAATATGCACCTGAACAGTGGCCCAATTATGCCAGTGCAGAAGGCACAAAAATGAGCATTCACTGTAAAATACACAAGCTCAGTAATGCTCCAGTTCAGCTCTTTACAATGGTCACAGTTTCATTGATTTTTAAGGTCAAAGAAACATGCTGACTCCAGAGTCTCATTAACATCGGGGCACTCAAAAGCAAACATTAAAATCCTAGTTTCCCCTCAATCTTCCAAGCTATTCCTCTATCAATAAACCCCTGCAGCCCTTATCCCTCAATAAAATGTTGACAGCTTTACCTGAACAGGCACATTCAGATTTTAGGAAGGAGAAAATTAAAACAGCTCGGGCTTCCTCACCAAGGGTGGTTTGCACTGGATGTTGAGATTAATTCTTTTCCTTGGCTGCTGCAATGCCACAGAGCAAGGCGACACAGCATAGGTAATTTTGCTGGTCAGTCAATCATGCCTGGAAATGAGCAGCAAACCAACGTGAGCTGCTCCCTGGGAGGGCCAAGCGAGCTGTGTGGGATGCAGCGGTTGTACCTGTTGGATGTGGGGTTTTGCACTTTGTTTTCTCTCCCCTACAGCACCCGCATACAGCCTTGCCCTCTCCTTGCCCTTAACCCCATCCCAGCAAACCCGGCTGTTATTGCTCCTCTGCCAAGATGGAGAACACAGAAGAAGGGGGACTCCTTTGGGCCCCACTTCTCCAGAGAGCACCCTGAGGAGCTAGGCTGGCCTTTCTGTCCCCAGCTGTCTATGGTCATGGCTTCTCATCTTGTCGTCAATGACTAAAAGCACTTTGCAGGTTGCCCTGTCTGGAAAAACCTTCCAGTGCCCCAAGTGTGAATGAAAGATGGGGAAACTGCCCCAGTCCAAGGAGCTTCCATTGTTCCCACAGCCCTATCACTGGCTGTCCCCTTTGGTCTCCATTTCTGTTGTCACTTGAGCTCCAAGGCTTGGGCTACCCGCGGCGTGGCATGAACCCAGCTTCTGCACCAGCTTCTTTTAATGAAACAAGCAGAAGTCTCATCTGGGTGCTGTTGATATGGTCTCCCAAAATGCCTGACAAGCAAAGCAAACAGGTGTAGCAGAGCTAGCTCCTGGGGCTTATGAGCAACCATCACTGCCATCTTCAGGATCCTCCTCTTTTCAGGGAAGACTTTCAGCATTTATGACGGCCATGCCACAGGTCAACAAGTGCAGAGATACAAATATAGATTTGGCTTTTGTCAGAAGCCTGTTGGCTTGTGATTTCTGCCAAGAGGTTGCTGTGAAGTCCTCTGTCTAACTTGCTGTATACTGTCTTTCAGGAAGATGTGAGGAGAGTAGTGGATAGCTGGAGGGTCGAGGCTCAACTTTGCACTCTTGGCATACTGAAGTTAGGTATCAGCAGGCACAAGTTAGACCAAGGAAGGAAGAAGAAACCAGGCTGGAGAAATTAATGAGGAGAGTTTTACCTTGTCTTTTCTCTTAATCATTGCTTGTGGCAGATTAGCAGAGATCAGCTTTCACTGCAGCTGCCTATACTGTACTTGACCTATGCAGAAAGAAAGAATTTGGTCCCCAAGCTTGGAAGTCAGGCACGCTCGCCTAGCTCTGATTTCTCTTAAATTATTTTAATTAAACAAGGGGAAAAAAAGTGAACTGACAGTTATGAATAATGAAGTGAAAATGGGCTATGAATACAATAAGAACTAATTAAACAGTGAGGGTAAGACCATGTTGATTTATTTCTTTTTTTTTTTTTTTTTTTTTTTTTTTTTTGGGTTAAACCCTTTTTTTTTTTTTTTTTTTTTTTTTTTTTTTTTTTTTTTTTTTTGTCAGACTTTTAAATGAAATACATGTGCATTAGGCCTAAGGAGGGATTTAAATCTGCTGCACACACTTTCCTTCAGAGCGCAACGCATGACAGATGTTAGTCACATCACTACACTACTGCACTAGGCTTCAGACACTAGTGAACAGTGCAGAGTAGGAACCCGTATGAAAGGGCACAGGAAATTATGCTGGAGAAGTACGTTTTACCTCCTGTAATGGATGTGCTTGCACAAGTGTACACTGAACCTGTAACACAGCCAGTACCATAAAGGCAAATCATTCCCAAATGTTAAGATGCTTCAGCCTGTTCTAATAAAAGTATCTGTATTTCCCTAGCATGTTACTACTGAAGATGTGCAAATAACAATAGCAATATATTGCACCACAATGAAAATGAAATCACTGGCAAGGGACCATCCCACAGACCACCTGCAGATTATATACAATTTATTTTCAGAAAAGCTGGAGCAGAGGGGAAAGGGGATTATTTTATTCCACAGAAACTGATGGCAGCAAGCTGTAAATGATACAGGCAATATTCCTTCCTTGCTCCCAAAGAGAGGAGCAAGGGCCAGCTACACAGAATTAGAAGGCTCTACTGAAGACCTTCCTGGATGAATTCCTCCACAGGCTGCTTGTTTTGAGGCAAAGGACAGCAGGAGCTTTGAAAAAGGTGACCCATGCAGTAGCTGACCAAGTAGCCTCTGCCTCCTCTTGCCCAGCACCGTGAATCCCATCCTTTCATTAACAGCCAGAGACTCCTGCCCACATGGAAAGGGTGGCTGAGCATCCCCAAAATGCTACTGAGTACTGTCTGCCTCCCTCCAAGCTTGAGACTGACTCCAGGATTCCCAGGTTCTGGAAAACATCCCTCCAATTCCCTCACCCCATGTTTGCTGCTTGTCTGCACCATCTTTGAGTTTATCTCCAGCAGAAAACATCACTGAATTGGAAAGTCTGCTAACACCCAAACAAACCATATTTTCCCAATTGTCTTAACGGAGCAGCTTGTGTGATGTGGTTGCTGTGGAGACTGTCAGAACTGCGGCAGTATATCTGAGGAGGGATCACTTCATACGTTCCTTGTTTCTTACACTTGTTTCCCTAAACAAGTGCCAGGGAGAGAGGAGACAGAGGTGAGGGGATCTTGAGTCGAGCCACCATGGCAGGTTTTATGCTCCTGCGAGAGCAGGGGGCTACACCTGATGCCTGGGAAACCCCTTTGAGCCTGTGTCCCAGTCTCCATCCCCTACCCTTTGCTTAGAGGGACTCATGTCGACGTACAAACCTTTGGAGGGCCTTTGATAAACAATGCTCCAAGAGCTGCAAAATTCACTGAGCCAGTTTGGCCCATCTCTGCAAAAAAAAGGTGGTTTTCCTCAAAACGGAAGGGCTGTATTTTCACGGAGCTCACTTGCACACAGAGAGTCTCATTTATGAACCTACTATATGCAGTGAAAATGTGCCCTTTTTGTGAATAAAGCCCCAACTGTCTACTAACAGGGTGAACACACTGACATCATTCTGCAAACATTTTCACGTAGTGCAGTCTCTCACAAGCTTTGTTTCCACTCGGGTCAAATTACTTGGAAAAATCACACTTTTCCTGTTAAGGAATCATTTTCTCTTTAAGCAGTTTCCAAGGTACTCCACCCCACCAACTTTCAGTTGGAGCTCAGTTTGCTCAGCCAGGTCTGATGGCCAGAAGACAGGCGGTCCCCTGTGCTGGGGCAAGTGGGACCTGGGCAGATGCGCTCAGCACAAATATTAACCAAGACTACAACTGCTTAACTGCTTTCAGCTCTGACTGAGGTCTCCAGCCAGCAGAGGTTAGAAAGCTCTGCACCTTGACGGACAAGTAATTTGTGGCGATTTACAAAGCTACACTTTTACTCCCTACATTTACTCATAGATTTAAGTTTGGGTGAGCCTTGCACGGACGTCATTTGAATAAGTAAAAGCATCCTAAACTACCAAGTAAGGTCCAGATTTGCTGATACACTCTGGATGCTTTGTATTGTCTAACAGCACAAACCCAGCTCACAGAGGCCAGTTTTCGACACAAATAAACTGAGAGGAACAATTTTGCCTACAGAAAAGGTGTCACAAATCTAAGTGGACTAGCAGCAGAGATTTGGTAAGTGCTTTGAAGATGAAGTAGTTGCTAAGTGTTGTCATGTTAATGATCCTCAGGTACATTTTCAGAAAGAGTTAAACCTCTCTTTTGTGGCTGCGGGTTGGACTGCAGATGAGGCTGCAAAATGGAGCTACAAGAACAAACCATTTTATTTCTGTATACGCCTACTTGACAGTAGCTGGAAATTCAATGCTAGAAATTAAGGTTCGATTTTCGTTTTCATCAAGTCTGTGCAAATTTTGGGAAGAAAACTAAAACAGAAACACATCCCCAAAAAAGAAATCAGTCCTTGTACATTATCTTCTCCATAGGAAAAAAACTTAGTTTCAAGAATTTTGGCTTGACTGTTTTTGTATAGGTAATGACCTTAGTGTCACTTCCTCTATGAAATTTGTACTCTGACACCTTTGTACTTGATTCACTTCCTGAATTACTGAATGACACTAAAGTGTTTTTTAAGTGAAAAGGCAAAGTTCAAGCACCATTCACATGCAAACTTGTGGCTTTCAAAAAAGCTATAAATGTTGACTCTTTAGTCTCACTAAGATGTATTTTGCTGCTAGAAATAATGTATTTTTATTAGTTGTTATATTCTGAGGAGTTGTTTTTAAAAAATTAAAAGAATATATTTTCATAGTCTTTTTTTCTGTGCTAGCTTTAAAAAATGTATTTATTTTTATTGTGTTTTATAGAAAGCAGGCATTTTTGTTATCCCCGTTCTACACATGGGGAAAATGCGGCACAGACAGAGTGAAGTGGACGCACTGGACTGATGGTGCGGCAGGGAGAGCACCTCTGGCTCCCAAGGCTCAGTACAGTGCTTCAGTATAAACTGAGCAAAGCTGTTACACCCAAGATTTTTATAGGTTTGATGACAATCTGAAAGGCATTGAGAGCCCTCATAAAGTAATTTCTTTAGGTTATGCATCCCACAAAATATGGAAGAAATATCAGCTCAATAGGGATTTATTCAAACAAGAAGAAGAGCACTGCAATAATACTGTATGTGATTCAATCAAACGACTGGGGTTTTTTTGCTTTGTCTCCGTTCCTGTCTGCACGTTATTTGTGTTTCCATCCCTACCAGTATGTTGATCATCTAAATATCCTCCCAGGGAGTAGACGTACTTTCTCTTTTTCCTTTCATGGTACCAATGTTTAGAAGTGAGAAGGTTCACATGTTCCTCTGCCTAATAAATTATTATTCTAAGTTAGTTTCGTTAACTACTATACTAAAACTGTTTAATTTCACTAAAAAGTGCCTATAAAGATGATTGCAATGGTTGTTGCATAAACACATAACAGGCATTTTGTGTCCTGCTTGGCTCAAAGAAAATCAGAAGTCACACGGAAGGGATGAACAACATAGATACTGCATAGAAGCACAGGGGGAAGAAGGAGAACAATTCTTTGTTTATTTGCAACAAAAATTAAATATTTATTTTTAAAATGATTTGGGTTACACAGAGGCAGGCAGGTGGGAAGAGGGGGAGAAAGGGAGGTGGGAGAGAAGAAGGGAGGAAGGTGGGAAGGGAGGAAAGAAGGAAGGAGGAAGGAAGGAAAAGGGAGGGAGGAAGGGAAGGCCAGAATAGTTAGAGGCTAGCCACTAACTCTGATCAAAGGGCTGGCTTTCTAGGCACTGCAGCAGACATCTAAAGAGGCCTGAGGAATGTGAATTTGCTGTGGTGTTAAATGGCTTCCAGAACTGACCCTTGTCCAGCAGCTCCAAGCATGGGCAGAGCAGGTTTGCAACTCTCTGCATGTGTCTATGGAAACGGGCCTTAAGAAGGCTATGTTTGAAATGAAAAGGCTAGGCGTAAGTACCTTTGGGCTATCTAGCTGTCTTGCTGTTGATAGGCATTCGGTCTTGCATTTTCAGTCTACATCCGGCCTCACAGTGAATAATCACATTGCTTTATAGACAATCGCAGATATTCACATGGAGCTTTACTAGCACACATTGGAAAAAGTCTTCAGCTAAAGCAGTCCTGTTCAGTCTGAGCAACTGTTTCAGGCTTAAATTCCCCCAAGACTCCATGCCCCTCAGAATTATGATAAGCATTTTTGTAAGCACAGTGAGCCAGGAAAAAAAATCATATATAGATATAAGGTAACCAATTAAAGGTCCTTCTAAACCTCTTTGGGTGCAAATTCGTGTGATCCATTTTGTAAGGCTGCTTTTGGGTGAAATTTATCACTCCTTAAAAGTGCTTATTTCTTTCCAATTCCTCTAAAGGGACTTTAAAAGGGTAACTCAGACTTTGAAATTTACATTGTAGATGTCTATAGCTGAATCACAGTCTTAATACAGGTACAAAATGTTGTGTTAATAATATCCTTCCTTGACGAAGCTGAGAAGATGTTATTGTCTTGAAGCTCCTTGCTTCTTAAGCTTACCCTAAGCATGCTTATCATTTAGCGACAGTGGTAAGTTTGTCTCAGAAGCTGCCAGGAGTGTTTGCAGCAGCCTGCTTTTTCCTAACATCCCTGTCAGAGCACTTGGTCTGGAACTGGGTGATGCAGTGCCTGGTCCGCCTGCAGCCCTCTTACGAGGATGCTGAAAACACCAGGTTAACAGGACATTCCCACCTGATTCTCAGCTGAAAGGCTGGCTCTTCTGCAGCTAGGAATGCAAAACTCCTTCCCCAAATTGAGAGGAGTGCACTGTCATCAGCAGCCTGGTGCTAACCAAGGGGAAATGGACGGTCCCTTCTCAGTCAGGTGCCTGTCCAAGGTAAAATCAATCCATACATACTGTCACAGGGGGAAGGGATAAATTCTCAATCTTCCTCAACGCACAGCTGGACTGCAAAATTAAGCTCAAATTTGCTTCTTCTCGCCCCCCACCCCCTACGTGTTTGGCATGCCTGGCTGCTGCACCTCGCTCTGGCTTGGGCTCCTTGCCCGCAGGCAGGACGGGCACTCGAGCACGCGGCAGCAGCAGCGCTGGCTGGGGCCCCTTCCTCCTCCCTGCCCTCCCCAGTCCCACGGCAGGGTGAACACCAGTGTCTAAAGCAGGAATCCCAACTGCAGGACGGTATCCAAGCAAAAAGTAAACAAACAAAAATAATCCCTGTGGCGTGTATTTTCTTGTGCTGCTGAGGTGTCAACATCCCTGCAGGCTTTGAACTCTGGAAAAACTGCACAGCTCCAGTAGCCACCACCTGCTCCTCAGCTGGCCTGGGCTGGCAGCAGCCCTGTGGGGCCACACTTCCCCATCCCAACGCAGGTAACCTATCCACCTCTTGGGACATCTGGTTAGTTCAGTACTGGGATGACACTTGCTTCCAGAGCCAGCACCATCTTCCAGTGGTGGCATGTACAGCACCCTTTCTGCTCTCACCGGGCACACCCTCATGGGTGGTCTGGTGTATCACACACTTGCATCTGCCATCCTGTGCTGTAGGTATCAAAAGCCTGCTGTTGGCCCTGAGCAAAATCTCCTGCCTCCAGGCAGTGATCATGGGCGGGCTGGTGAACTCATGCCATGGGCATTTTCTTACCGACATGGCTGCGGGGTGTGCCAGGGATGCCCTTGGTGTGCCGCAGGCTGTGTGGGGCTCAGGTGGTCCACTTCCAGCAGTGATACACCACTCCCTCAAATTAGCTCCGTTCAGTCAGTCCCAGATTGTGCCGTGCTTAGGAATCTGACCCTTACCTGAGTTTGTTCTCAGTCGATATCAGGTATTCCTTGGCAGGAAAGACATCTCCTCACCTCTCTACTACAGCCCTTCCATGGTTTTTAAAGGAGAGATAAATCCTTTCTCCATAAAGAGCCCCAAAAAGGTGTGCAACATGATACGGTCCCATGTGAGCCGGATTTCCTGCCTGACATCTGAACATTGCTCAAGAATTATTTAGCCTAATTTTCCTTCCAGCATGTAATGTGAAGTTTTCCAGTTGTTATTACTTACAAATAAGTATCATGACTAATTTGACAAATAATGCCAGACTTGAATACCTCTGCTGGACTCTTTATTTAAAGACTACATCATGCTGGACTGGTTGTTGTGCAAAGTAAAGGAGAAACAACCTCTTTGGCAACAAATAGAAAGGAACTCTTAGTTCTCATTAAGGGCTGAAATAGATTTCTTTTATACCTGTGGTCTCAAATTTGGTTATACACATGGACGAAATTTTGTCCCCATGGAGATCAGTGGGGATTCCAGCTGCCAAAGTCAAAAGGCTGAGAATTAATCCAAGGTGAAAATTACATTTTCTGGGGGGAAGTCTAAAGCACCAGTGGTGTGAAGCAAGCCTCAGTTTTCTCTTTGAATGGAGAATTCCCTCAAGAGAATTCTCTTAATTTTCATTTAACTATGTATATCAATAAAGAGAATTCCCTCAAGAGAATTCTCTTAATTTTCGTTTAACTACGTATATCAATAAAGAATATGAGACTAAGAGTCTGGTCCCATGATACTGAATAAATTACTACCCACTGGATCATAAATCAAATGTTTGCATAATTTGGCTATTTACAAATCAAGCCTCAGTCCAGAAACTGCTTTTTCCCAATGCAGTCATTGTAGTTAAGCACATACTTGGAAAACACACAAGGTTTCATCTATTTATCAGTTTCTTTTAAAACAGCTGTTCCTATCTGTAGTAAAAAAAAATAGATGCAAATGTTCTTGGAATGTATTCAAAATGTTAAAATTATCATAGTAACAGTGGGAACAACATAAAACCTCACGGAGGAGATCCAGCTTCCTTTTCACTGCCTCTCAGCTTACAGATGCCAAAGAAACAGAGCCTCCCAGGAGATTTTGGTAGCACAAGGCAGGACCACCTTTTCCTGGTTGAGGGATGGCAGCACGTGGAGCAGCCAGCACAGCTGGAGGTTCATGCCCCACTCTGTCTCCACATCAAACACAGTCCTGTGAGTTGGTCTTCCTTTCTAGAAGGGCACAACTAATGTGTGCTGGCTCTCTCAACAGTGCAGCAGGCAGCTTACCCTTGTGTCGTGGGGAAGTATGGCTTGAAGGTCCGAGGCTGATGCTGCTCCAGCTGCACACTGTGCTGGCTCCTCCATCCACCCCACCACACTCCAAACTCAAACCTGAGGTCAGTGGGTGTACAACCCTAGCCAGAGTGTTGGAGTATGCAACATTTCCACCCGTGTAAATGTCAGTGTAAGGACTAACCCGAAGAGTCGGCTCGCTTGGAAGCTGTGCCTCTGACCTTGCTCCAAACAGATATATAGAACCATAATATTGAGTTTCCGCAGTCATTTTTAGATGCAATAAACTAATGAGAGGAATGAAATCTGGAATTGGTCACCATTCACACTTCCAAGATAAACATCTTAAAATACATTGTGATCAAAATAAAGCAGACGAAGTTACTAGTAAGGTTTCCAAGAGTAAGTGGCTTGTTTTGAAGTTCCATTAATGTTTTTCTTTTTGCTTTGGTGCCAGCCTGCGTAGCAAAAATGTTCCAAGAGATAACATAAAGGTACATACTCAAAGGAAGAATAAACCCATTATTCATCTGTTGCAAGGCATTTGGCCACAGTGAAGTAAGAGGGATGAAGAATGGAAAGCTGTTGACGCGTCCAGAAGATGGAGACTATTTTGTGGAACACAGCAAAAAACTTAGCACTATCTGTGAAAAAAACAAAAGATTGCTGGGATGTGGGAGAAGGAAACCAGCTACCCAGAAGACAGAGGAAGCCTCACAGTCGCAGCTATGTCATCCTGGGTTAACCCATCTGGGTTAACCAGTTGCAGTCAGGCACTTGGGCAGGAGATGCAAGAT
>NW_010100765.1:0-52242 GCF_000699245.1 Pterocles gutturalis | reverse complement strand
CCCACTTGCACCATTCTTTCCTTCTGCTCGCCAACCACCATAACACCCACAGTAAAAAACCAACACCTGCAACTATAAGATACTAGAGAAAGAGGATATTCTTAACTTTTTTTTATTCTGTTCACCAGCAGGTAACCATCACATACAACTCTCAGAGCAGCCTCGGAAGTGACCCACACCTTGCACTAACATCATTGATCAAAATGAAACATGAGTAGATTACAGGAGTCCTGCTGAGAAGCATTCAGTATCACAAAGCTCTTGGGAAAACAGCAATTGCCAATACTTGAATAATACTGCTACTATTTGCAATTCTTACGTCTCAGCTATTTTTTTTTATTTTAATAATAAAGAATTAATCTGCTTAAGCAAGAATTTAAATCCAGGATTGCTGGATTATTGACCTCCATTTTTATAAGCTTTCACAGAGGTAAAGGGAAAGGAATGTCTGGATTCTTGGATTCTGACGACAACAAAAACATAGAAAAGGGAAAGTTCAAACTTTATTGTATGACTATATCCTGTTTGTCTTCATAATGTAAATTTAATAAATTACATATATGTATTATTTGTCTATAGCTAAGTCAACATATTTTATAGCAATGTTTAAGAAAGGAGTTACGTTCTGTTCATTAAACTTCTTCCTTATACACAATTTGTTGATTGTTATTAAAGGACATGTTCAATAATTAAATCAGTCCTGCATTAATATCTCCATGCAAAACATACTCTGCTTCTCTGGCTCATGCTTGTGGTACTCAAGACACAATAAACTAACAAATGAGCTAACAAAATTTGTCCAAAATAGATTTTGCTGTCCCTGTTCTAGATACCACTAACCTACGACAGCAGCTCCGGTGGAATGCCATTGCAGCTGAAAATCGAGCAGGTACTCCCAGTCTTGGCTGGCGAAGCACATCTCCAGTCCCTGCAGAGGTGTTAGCTGGCTCTCGCCGCCTGCTGGGAACAGACAGGTTGCTGAAGGAATCTCTGGAGTGAAAACAAAAGCTTTCAGGAAGGGGTGGGAAATTCTGACCTTTACACTCAAATGAGAATGTGCAAACTTTTCTGATGATAACAAGTCTTAAGCTTTGGACAGCTGTAACGAAATCACCCCTGGCTGAAGGCCTGTTTTTGGGGAAAGGAAGAGTGTTGCAGTGCAGATACATCACCTCCCATGGAATGTACTGCACCACTTATCCCAACACAGAAGTTCTCCAAAAACATTAGTTCCCCAAAATGTAGTTCAAGAAGACCATTTTCAGCTGTGCCCTGGCAGTGATCAAGCACATATATCTAAAACCACTGAGACCAGGTGTTAAAAAGAGCCTTTATTTTAACAATAGTTATTGATTAACTTTAACACAGTGTTGATAAACAAAATTATCATGTGAATGCAACATTCGATCGCTATCCAACTCATTAGGTCATAACTCATCACCCGTGTCTCAGGACCGTGGGGTGGCAGCTGTGTGATCAGGCATCCAATCCATTCTATGGCTTTGGGGCTGCAGTGGTGGAGCCTCGAGCTGCCACCATAGGTATCAGCTGCTGTTCTCCTGCTGCAGCCTTACTGCGTGAGTCATCTTGCCATTCTGGGAAGCAGGTCTGAAAGGATTGTTTTACAGGCACGGTGGAAAGGACTGCAGTAGGAGAAGGGACAGCAGGACTTTCAGAGGTTGTTCTTCCAGAGCTGGAAAAGTGCATGAAAGGGTCCCAAACCTGCACTTAAGAGTTAGAGTAACCCCTCTGCTCTCCAGTGCCCTGGGGTGGATCAGCACTCGCTTGTCCAGTGTCCCTATCAAATGGGCATCTGAATTATGTAACAGAAGAGTTACAACAGTAATACTGATGTTAAAATGATCAGTGAAAGTTAATTTCTAAGAGTGTTTTTTGAGGTGAATCAGTTTCTGACTTCCAATGCATTGTGATATAAATCCCAATATCTAGCAGAGTTATTGTTGATTTACGCCAGTGTAACAGAGCAGAATTTGGTCTGGATATAGCCCGACAAGCAGTAATCACAACCTTCTGCTCCCAAACCACAGGCTTCTTACCACTCAAACTAAAGGAAAGTTTTCATTCATTTTGATTAATGTAGGGTTCTTGTTCAGGACTAATTTAGACCATGCAAAGCTGAGAAGCTCCTTATCTGACCTTTCAAACACACCTGGGGAGAACTTTTGGATGGGAGTCATCTAGTTTATCTCTAGTTACCATAATTCCATAGAAATTTTTTGTCCTCTCACATACAATTGCAAAGAAAATGAACAATTGTGAAAAGGAGGTTGTGGAGGTATTTGTCCTAGAAAAACAAAGCCCACAGTATTTCAAGTTTCCTGCTTGAATAGCAATGTCAGGTTTGGGGGGTTTTTTTATGACACTTGGTTTATATTTGCCATGCATTTGAGTTTTGGCAAGCAGAGAATTACATTTCAAACCTGAATGACAAATTTCTCCCCAGTAATCACCAAACTTTGGTAAACCTGAATCTGAATTTCAGGCTCATTAAAAAAAGCTGAACCCAGGTGGGCTTTTGCCTGGTTTTATGTTTCATCATAAAAACATTGCACACCTTTACTCAGAAGTGCTTGGGGAGCCAGCCATTAAAGGGTAAGGCTTTTTCTAGTGGTCAAGGAAGCGAGGTTCTGCTCAGCAGGGATTACAACTGCACGGTTTTCTTTCCTTCTTAAAAATAATCGATCTTAAAAAATTTAAGACTAACAATATTTCTTGTAAAAATATATTCTTTTTTAGTCCTAACATCTGGGGATATGGCCTTTTCTAAGATGATACTTGGCCTACAGGTTTTCTCCATCACTTTCTAGATGACACATCCAGCTGACAGGCAGGATTCGAGTGCCTGTCTCTGCTGACCTGCGTCTGGCATCTCTGGGTGGGCATGGCAGTGTCTCTGCAGCAATAATTGCATTTGCCAAATTCTCTCAAGGTCAGGATCTTGCTATTTGCCTCTGGCACTCTCAGATTCTTCCTAAAGAAAATTGCCAGAAATCTGTTCTGGCACGAATTAGAACATTAACACCCTCCTGAGCCGTGAATATTTTATTTTTCTCACTTCTGCACAAGAATTAACATTTTTGTTGTGCTGGTTTGCATTCAAAAGACTTTTGTTTTTACTTTGAAAGGCCAAAGAGAGAGATTTTTCAAAATATTTTAGGATGTTAAGACATACATTTCCCTTAATTAATCCAATTCATTCAGATTGATGAAAGGTGCTGAAATCAAAGCCAAGTATTTGATGAGCTTTGAAAGCGAGTCTCTCTTCAGTACCAACAAGACAGTTTTTCTCATTCACAGTTAGAAGCAAGTTAGAGCAGAAAAATCTGGCTTTGCATTTCAAACACAGCAGTAAGTATTCAAACCATACCACTGAACGGAGCCGTCTGTGATGAGTAAGGCTGCATCCTGTGCACCTTATACACGCCTTTATAAGGTCCTCCATAAGGGAGGCGAAAAAAAAAAAAGGACATTTTAAGCCTTCTTTTCCTTATTAAACTTGCATTAGCACTGCCACAAAAGTGGAATATATCTTTGGCAAAGGGAGTAACAATGACATTTGCCTTGTAAAACTGAAGGGGAGACATCACAAACTCTTCTCTGAATAATTTTCCTTAAGAATGGTTACCCAAGACCACACTCTCTCTTGTAGAACTGACTTTTGCAGCACTTTCTAGGCTGTGGTATAGCTCTACTTCACTCATACCACAGGCCAGTCCACAGTGTGGACTGTGCTACGGCTACTGGGCTGGAGGGGGAAGCAAAGATACCAGGACAGAGAGGTGGAGGAGCAGGACTGTATATGGTCCCCGTTTCACTCCATGCACTAAGGTCCATGCCATGGTGCTTGGGTGTGCAATCAGCCCCTGTGCCCTTGAGTGTTTACCCTTTGGTGTCTGAAGCAGTCCTAAAATATCTCAGAAAGTCCCACCCTCAAACCAGATTCACTGTGTTAGGTTGCTCTCCTTATACTTATTTCTCTCCTATTAAGTCTGAGTGGCTTCCAGACACCTGTTAATTTTGACTTTGTGTTTGGACACAAAACTGCTTTATCTCCTAGCTATATGATATAATTATGCACAGTCTGCAATAGCGTCAGGTATATACCTCTTGTGGTTCTGTAGGACCCACCTGAAACACTTTTATTTCTTCCTCCTCTTTTTATCACAAATACTAGAAAATCCATTTAAAAGACTGAAATAACAAATTCACTCTACGTGTTTTTTTATTCCTAGAATATAGAAAAATTTGTTCTAAATAAGGACGTTAGTTGGTTATCAGTGAGTTATCTGGGTGTCATTACTGATGATGCTGTAAACCTGGCAACACAGAAACAGAAACCTTAGTCCTGTTCAGATTTAAAGGGATTTGTTTGTTGACTGGTTCCTGGGCCTGCAGTACATGAGTTTTACTCATGAAGAGGAAGATACCATCCATGGAGTATCTGCACCATTGGCCTAGTAATAAGTTTGCTTAACAAAATACTATGTTCTGTGTCAGTTTTAAAGGTCTCATCAGCTGTTGGAAGAAATGAGGCTATAGCTGCAGCCTCGGTATTGTGCCCATAGCGCTGGGGCTGTGTAGCAGTGAAGTAGTTCACAGAGGACACTTCCAGCAATTCTCTCTATACTTTAAAAATAAATAAATAATTGAGGACAATGTCAACATAAAAATGTATTAATTACAAAAAGTGTATTGAATGAAATGTCTTATGCTATGATTGACCAACTAAAAAGTACAAGATTTAACAACAGAAGATCAATTTACCAAGGCAATTGTTATATCTTCTGTTACGTACACTAATATTTATTTCCCTTCTATTGACTTAAGCAAAAAGCTCTTCTGTTCTCCAAAGCACAATGTGTTCTTCAAAAAAACTGCAAAACTCTTACTGCAATAGAGAAGCAGAAGTTAGTAAAACAGTATGAACCAGATTTGTGATTTGTGCCACAGTAACGGGAATGATGAATGGGACCAAGAAGTCCCATATAAAAATGGGGGTTAAATTAGGTGGCCTAAGTGGTGTCTCCAGCATATTGCTCACCACCTTATGAACGTGTAACCCAGTTGCCATAGTGCATGCAACATGTATTCAATGCTAGTACCTGGGGCTTCTTATTTTTCCACCTTGAGGGCTGAGGTTGTGTAAAACAAGAAGGCAACACCATCCAACAGGTTCTTCACTCAGATAGCTGGTAGCACTACTTTCTCCCTGAATGGTAGCATATTAGCCTAGTTCAGTTAAAGCAGAAGATTCAAGGTGCTCCAGTTCTTGCATGTTGGTCTGAGCCCCCTTACACTGGCATCCTGGGTAAGGCAGCTGAACGGCTCCACAGTCAACGCACAGGTAGCACCAAGTTGCCACCTCAGAAGGCAAGGAAAAAAAGGGGAAATCCCATGGATATTTTGGTTTCATCAGCTATTGCCGGCACTGATCCTGGATAAGAAGCAAATCCATAACACGGTAACAGAAAATTAGTGACCTCCTGAAAGAAACTAATTCTCTGTGTTGTGCCTGCCCAGAGCAGATGGAAATTTTGTGATGGTGATGGATGAAAGAATTGAATCATTATGAATAAATTATGCCACACCTACTTTCTAAAGTCCCTATGGTTCCTAAAGCTTCTGACGTGATAAAGTTCCATTGTTTCCTAGAGGATAAGGCAAATTTACCCTCAACTTAATTTTTAATCTCTCTCTTTCATACCATTTACCAAAGAAAAATATTTGAAAATTATGGGTCTGATATTAGTTTTTGGCTCAGGTTTGTTTGGCCAGTGTTCTTGATTTCCACTTCAGATTGCTGAAATCTGGTTTGAGGGGAAGGGAAGAAAAGAGGAGACAAAGCACGGCAGAAAGCCTAACAGGCATAAATTTTTCTTTCCAGCATGTCTGTGCTTGCAATCAGCAGCCTAAAAAGTTCTGCTATGATCATCAAGAGATGATGCCTATCAATCAGTATTTAAACACTGCCCGTTAGGTTCTCTTGTTGAGGATGTAACTGAATCTGCAATTCCCTGAAGGCTATTTTTATTCCATTTTGCAGCCAAAGGAGAAATAAGGGAAGTTCTTTTTCTTTCCAATAGATTAAGTGGTGTGGATCAAAGGGATTAGCATCATGGCCTAAAAAGTTATTTTTTAGAGCTATAATAGAATCTATAATGTGCTCTTTTTTCCCATAGAATTGTTCAAAACATAAATCAAGTCACATAATATTGATTGTAGAATATATTTGCAGATGTCACCCCTCAGTATAAAGAGACACGATTTCAAAGTGTTTTATTTTCTGGTGCTGTAGGATTTTATACATTCAATGTATAAAATGTAGGGTGTATGCAAAATGCATTATATTATTCTCTGAGTTTAGATTTTTTCCAGATGACAGGCACTACTTTTATGATGCCCTGAATGGAATGACAGAGAAAATTGCCCTGATTTATACTCCATTAGAACCAGTGATACTGCTGTCACGACTGCTGCTCTTTCTCATTACACAACATCATATACTCCCTTGCCTAGCAATGAAATAACTTCTGGTGTTCCCAAATACCAGCACTACAGGTTGATTCCCATCATGTGTCTTGCTTGCTCACCCTGGGAACTTTTCCATTTTAGACCTCAGTCTACATCTCCTCTTACGGATGGTTTCCATTCCGTTGCCTTATCTGGGGTATACATGGTATCCCATTCTTCATTTTAGATAGACTGTTTGGAGACAAGCACCAAAATAATAAATCATGGGGCTAGGTTATTTTTAGGCCACATTTCCGAATCAACATTGAGACTATTTCTGAAGAACCTGCACAAGGAACTTATTGTGCACATACACAAATAAATGACACAATTCAATGGTTTAATACTATCTGCCAAGTTAAACTACTGCAGAGCAGCTGTGTACATTTAAAATGATCTCTGGCACTTCTGAAGAGTTCATAAATCAGCAACAACATACTTTCTTCCAATTAAGAGAGTTAAAGGAAAAAAATCAGAAATTAATGTGTCTAGGATATAAATGACATCTCTATGCACTTGTGAACGTGAATCTGAAAAAAAAGAGACAGCAATGCTCTTTACATTATTGGGATTATAATAATTTTAAAATGCCCAATTTTTGTAAGTGTTTCAGTTATTGCCAAAAGTATTGTTACGAGGAGACTTGCTTGAAGCCAGCCGGTGATGTTAACCCAAAACTACTGAAGAAATGAAAAACAGTCATCAACAGAACTACAAAAGTACCTCACCAATTTCTCAAACTATGGCTCCCTCCACTAAGAATAACGTGAGATGTACACCCCATATGGGCAGTCACAAATCATCTTTTAGAACTGACCCTGAAAGCAATCACTAAAATACTGATTATTGGTCTAAAGAACCACATTGTGTAGTTCCACTGTCTAAACTTTCCTGACAAATTTCTGGCATCAACAGCAACCACCACGCTATTGTTCAACGACTGTGTGCCCTTGGTTCTTGCTCTCTGCTATACCAAACAATGCAGAAATACAAAGGTGACAGCAGGCTTCATGGAGTCTTTACCACTTATGTCAGTCTCTTCTGTTTGTGCATCTTCTCCCTTGCAACTTCTTGCCTTCTCACCATGTTCCAATTTTCTGCATCTTTTCACAATAGAGTTAGTTACTCTCTTCCTGTAGCTGTATCTTCATCCCAACCACTTTTGGCATAGTTTGGTTTTCCCTGTGACTATGTCCTTCCTCTAGTTTAGATCTTACTAAGGGAAGTAGAGGGAAGAACAAGTGTGTTAATAAAAATATTTTAAAATAATTTTTAAAAAAGCTCACCAAACCAACAGTTTTGTGCAAGAACCAGCACCCGTCTTACCAATTCATCTCCCTTTGCTCTCCAGCAGATTTCTCAAGTATATTCCAGAAAGCTCCATCCAATTTAACCTTGCTTCCTCCCTTTCTACATTGAATGGTGTCTGCAACCATTTTCCCACGGTGCTAGCTCTACAGGGCACACAGTTCTTGCACACATGCAATCTGAGAAACATGTAGGTTGGAAGGGATCTCAGGCAGTCACCTAGAGCATTCCCCTGCTCAAAGAAGGTTGTTAGAGCAGGCAGTCAAGACCTTGTCTAGTCAAGTTTTTAATATCTCTGTGATGGGTTAGCCCTTGGCTGGGGGCCAAACCACACACACCCGCTCACACAATTCACCCCCCCCCATCAAAGTATAGGGGAGAGAGAGTTAAAGGGGTAGATGGAAAAAAAAAGGACTCGTGGGTTGAGATAAGGACAATTTAATAACTAAACTACAATAATATTGAAAATACTACTATCTACAAATATACAAATGAGTGATACACAGTGATACTGCCCCCCCCCACCCGATGACCAAAGGCTCAGCCTGTTCCCGGCTAACGATCCCAGAGCAGGGAGAGTTTGAGTGATACACAGAACAAGGAGAGTCCCGAAACCACACTCACGATTCCCCCAGGCAAGGGTGTGCACCGCTCCCGGAGGCACTCGCAGACCGGAGGTAACAGTCCAAGCATCCCAGACGGATAGCTGACCGGGGCGTGGGGGGGGAAGCGACTACCTGGCCCCAGCTAACGATCCTGGAGCAGGAGGAGCGGGAGTCTCAAAACTCACGGAACGGAGAGCGTCCCAGACCGAGAGCCGACCAGGGTGGGAAGCAGGGGGGAAGGCCTTGGGAGAGTGATCCAGAGCCAGAAGAGATCCGAAACCAAAAGGGCCCTGGAAATTAAAAGGATGATCTTCCTGCAGGTCCTCACCTATATACTGGGCATGATGTGTATGTTATGGAATAGATTATTGGCTATTCTGAGTTTTCAATCTTAACCTAAGAGTAAATCCTAGGCTAGTAACTGGCTGTGCTTCTTCCCTGGTCTGCCGTCCTTGGCAGCAGAACAAAACATCGTTCTTATCAGCTTCTTCTGAGCACAAATCCAAAACACAGCCTCTTGCTAGCTATTTATGAAGAAAGCTAACTCTGTCTCTGCTTAACCCAGGACAATCTCCAAAGATGGGGACTGCACAGCCTGACTGGACAATCTGCTCCATGGCCTGATGACTCCTTATACTGAGCTGGGATTTCCTGTTTTCCAGCTTGTGTCTGTTGCCTCTTGTCCTTGCACTGCACACACCTGGGAAGACAGCTCCATCTTCTCTACACCTTACCATTAGGAAGTGATTCCCAGTAGTGGGTAGTACAGAAATGAAGGTCATTGTTATAATTTGTTTACTCAAAACCTGCAATTTCCATTTGGATACTTCTTAAGATCCATAACTGGTCCTCTCCGCACTCCAGAGGAGGGATATCTCCTTTCATCCTGTGTTCTGGCAGAATGAAGGACTAATGTATGCTTAATTGCCAGCATGTCTGGAGCATGCTTGAATCTGCTTCTTGTTAACTAGATCGTCATTGCACATTTGAATCACAGAAGCTATGTTAAAGCGTGTCCTCTTGTTTTAAGCTTATAGTAATCCAGGCCATTTTTGTGGTAAACCAAGTGTGGAATGGATAAGATTTGGCAGACTGGAAAACAAGTCTGGGTCAATGCTGTTGTATTTTGATATAATGAGTTCATAACATCATTTAGCTGTGACTCTTAAACTAGTACATAAAAGTTTCAGCATGGTATGATGTTAATATAATTAGAAATAAAAGGCTGGCTTTAATACAGATTTGTAAAATGTTTCACAAAAATGCTATATCACTTGGTTGTTTCATGGCGTTATTTCCCATGCCAGATGTCTCTGGTGACAATGATCTGTTTGACAATTCAAACAAGGACACTTTAGGCATGGAGAACTCCAGCAACTGAACAAGGAGATGTTGCCAACTAATGGTGTAACGCTTCTGGAAAGCTGACAAGCATTCAGGAGTACTATAATGCACTCCATAGGTTCTTCACAGCTCACACTCATTTGACAACAAAGACGAGGAGTTCCTGTTTAGGTGAAAGCTGATCTACACACAGAAAGGGCAGGCAAACAGGCATTATGCGGACACACTTGAGAGGGCAAGTCAGGCTTGTGTGTAGAGGATGCTGCACATTGAAGGAAATGGTTTTCCATGACCAAGGCTCTCCCCCATTGCTCTGCTCTTTGCTAGCCTCTGCAGGAGCAGCCATAGGATCTGGCTCTCTCATGGCTACGGGGAAAGCCAAGTCATTGCCTGACCTGATAACTGATACGAAAACGGTCACCATCATCTTTGCTTGGGTTTTCCATCCCCCCTGGAGCTAATCAATGGAATTGATCTGTTTTCCAGGCCAAGCACCCTGTGATCAACACACCAAACTGGGTAGTGACGAGAAAGCTAAGGCGGTTTATAAATTCTTAATGATAGAAGAGCAGGTAGACTGAGTGTATCACTACTGCAAAAATGCTGGAGAGGGCTAGGCCAAGGAATGGGTTTAGACACCTCATTGCCCACTGCTAGATCCCATTCTCAGCTGCTACTTGCCCAGAAAGCAGGTATAACTCATCTGCACCTCCACTGGCACCTCTGTAATTGACTAGGCCAGGTCTGGGCAGCACTGAACAACTTTGCTTTGCTTTTGATAAGCAAGTTTTTATAAAGCTGATCCCAACCCCTGCCAAGTTCCAGCCCAGAAGTCACTGAAAAAGGAGGCCAGGTCAGGAAACTGCAGGAGGCAAAGCAGAGTTCAGGAAAACTGTGATTCTGCAGCCCTTACTCAGCTGAACACTGCAGGCATCAAGCTCAACTGGCTCCTTGATTTTTAAAATCTTAATGATTCCCTGGCAGCCACATCTGCTGAGGTTGCAGAAGAGCTCAGCTCTCCCCTTAACCAGCCAGACGGAGAGCATCTCTGTGCCCTGAGGAGACGCTGCAGGAGGCCACCCCCAAACATACCTCACCCCATCACCAGGCTCCGATTCCTCACAAGCGGCAATAACTGCCATGATGGTGGTTTTCAGTGCTTTCACAGTTATTCACCAGGAGAGTGCTTTTTGGTGTCTTGGGTAGAAAAGGGTCTCTACCGTGGAGTAGAGAGTCTCTTCTCTTTGGAGATGTCCTTCTAACTGCCCGTGGATGCCATGCACAGAGGGGCCTCCACTGTAGCCCTGCAGAGGGGACCAGATTTAAGATACCTGGTGCCCTATGCCTGCTACAGAGAAGGGCAGCTCTGTGCAATTTCAGTCCCAGGGGTTTCCCTCCTGGGGTAACCTGTCTTTCTCTGTGTACAGCCTGGCATCTGTCTCAGAGAGCAGGCACCTAAAAGCCCATCAGCTAGGTCCTCTTCTGGCTCTAACACTCAGGAATAAATTTCCCCTTGTGAACAAAGAAAACCCCATTTAATGTGATGAAATGCTTTATACCTTCCAGCAACTAAATGAGTAGGAAATTGAAGATTTTCCATTCTGGAAAGTTAAGGAATTGTTATTAGCAAATGCAAGTAGTGCTGCAGAGTTTAAATTTCTGAGGAAGTCTGGGTTTATTCTAGGGCAGATAGTAGGGCTGATCTGTTTTCTAGATTTTCATGCCCCTGATGAAATAATATTTTGCAAATGCTGTTTACAGTTTCAGCCTTACAAAGCCATATAATGAGACATTCTATAAGGAATCCATATTTCATGCAAAAAGTTAAAAATGCTTTTGCAGAACATACATCTTACTTTGCCTGCAAATATCTGACACTGATAAGAGATTTACATGATTATTTTTATGATTATTCTTTACTTTACTGTCACATCCAACAGGTTTAAAAGCCAAACCTTCAGCTAAAGCACAAAATATATAAGGACTCCCACCTAAACAGTAGTATGATAAACATAAAATGCTTCAAACAATCATAATCTGCCCACTTTTAAAAAATATGCACTTCATAGCTGTAGAGTACATGGCTAGATGGAAGGAAAATTCCACTGAGTATTTTATCAGCTGGCTATCATTCTCTGTATGTGAGACAAAAAAAAAAAATTGAGAATTTTATTGGGGAGCAATAATTTCCTCTATATCAACTCTTGCAAGCACTGTTACATCAAATCCCAAGTGTGCTAACAGAAACAAAACACCCTTTTAAATGTTTTCCCAAGATTCAATGTAGCCATTCCGTCTATCATTTGGACCCCACTATTTTAACCAAACACACTCACGTTGAATTGTCAGAGGTTTGAGTGGCAGATAGCATGGCCGTGCAAAAGGACTACAGGCTTGGTAAGGCTTTATATAATTATTTTTTGGTATTTCATTTTGCAGGGTCAAAATAGTGGGCTGTCTTGGCTATGATGTAACACAGCTCTAAAAGGTAATGGCAGGAAGACCACAGTTTTATTGAACAGCTCTGGTTACACAGGGAAGAGACATGAAAAGTCTTTTCAACACAGGAAGCCATAGTCACTCCCTTGACCAGAGGCAACACTTTAAACCCAATTAAACAGAAGTCAGGTGACTAGAAGAGCACCTGCATATTCCCAAGACTGTTCAGCTATTGGTCTCTGGGTCCTGACCATCTGAACCAAACTGTAAGTCAAATAATTCTTTACGACCTTAGAAAGCATTAGAGCTGTCCCCCAACCATTTATGCCTTTACTGCAAAGCTTTGCTGATTAGCTGAATTTAAATAATCTCCCATTTTGTAGCTGGCTGGGATGGGTAACAGGCCATTTCTTCAGCTTCAGTCTCAGCCTGGCTACAATAAATAAACTCATGCTTGGTTTATATTTTTTACTCATACAAAACTACACTAACTATGTAGCCACTCAAAGCCCTAAGGAACCTTTAACAATATTCAAAAGCAATCATTCTCTTGCCATCAACGTCAGTCTATGTTACTACCTTTTGCTCAGCTGGTTACTCAGAACTGAAGGTGAGCCAAGAGATAAAACCTAAAAATAACACTTTAACAATGCCTAAAAGCATTTCAGCCTTAGATAAATCCACGGATAATCGGAGCAGACAGGAGAAACTCCTTCCCCTCTGGTGGCTGGCAGCATGCCTGCTCCATTAGCTCTCAGGGGCCTTGAAATATATGTGCATCCTGACACGGAGGCAGCGTTTGGACTTGAAAATAAAGAGGTGGTAGCCAGGTGGGAAGAGCACCATGCTCTCTGGATCTCCTGCTTCTAGCTCTGACTGAAACCCTAGTTCAGGAGTCCAGCGGAGGACAAAACCTGTGCTGACTGAAGCTGACCATACCCATGGAAACCACAAAATCACTCAGGTCAGTGCCACACAAACATTGAATTATCCCACCTCAAAAGCCTCATTCAGCTCTTGTTACTGCTCTAACTACAGCACACCAAACTGCCCATCTGAAAACAATCCCAAACCCTGAGCTGGTTACGGAACTACATGTCAGTGCTCCACTCAGCGAAGTGGTGGAAAAGCACACTACAGCCTAACAGGAGTACAATATAGAAAACACTGCTTCCAGACCCAAGCATTTGCATTTGTTTTGAGTAACCTTCCCAACCTCCATCAGCATTCTTTTTTGAAGCCCATAGATGCAAGAACACAAACTTTTTATAATATTGGTGGCCAAATATCCACCTCTGTCAGAAAAAAACCCCAAACATTGGGAAAATGCATCAGGAAAACATGTCCTTCTTTGCCTTTTGATCAAAAGCTTTTAATACAGCTCAGTAGAGCACCAGTAAGTGAACACTGACCATATCAGGAGATATGATTGCTGCTGACAGCAATAACAACAGTACCACTCTATCACCTAATTTAATGATCCTCTACTTTTGTACTTGATATCTTCCTCCTTGAAGCTGAGTTCCATCCAGCAATTATATATCTTCCTTTCTTCTTGTAGACCCAATACACATCATAATGATCATTAGTCAAAGTAAAGCTTTCTACCATTCATCTGCAGTTTTTTTTTCAAAATTAAATAAAACACACAGCAGTCCCAAAACTCAGATCCTGGCAGCAAAGACAGTTTTCTCAAGGGTGTGTAGCCTGACACTTGGGACAGGGAGATGGGGCCCTATCACTGAACCATTGCTCTGTCTTTACAGCAAATGTCCCCAGTCCATCCCAAAGGTGATTTCAAGAATGGTGGCTCTGGTCTGGCTTGGTTGGTTTTCAGTCTGTATTTTGTGGTGAAATAGGTTGTCAGGAGCACTGGGAGCCACAGCATTGCCTCTGTACCGAGCATTATAGGTAAGTGCAGGGCCACTGGTAGGATGCAGCAAACAGCGGGAGTGAAGGGAGCTGCCAGCTCCTGCTGCCTGAGAAGAGAGGGAGCAATAGGAAGGGACCCTCCAAACACTGGGTTTAAGCGTTTCTTTGTCTCCCCTTCACTAAGCCAAAGCCAGATTTAGAAACAAAGTGTTCTGGGGAAAAAAAAAAAAAAGAAAAAAAAGAAAAAAAAAATGAAAGGGTTTTCTGTAGAAAAATGTTGAAATGAAATATTTTGACCTTTCTAATTTTTCCTTCATATTCTTGACTGAAAATGTTGCTGGGAATTTAACCTCAAGTCCCAGATAGTTTCACTGAATCCAAACCTGCATTTCAGGCAAGTGAGACACCTAACATATGTCAGTGCAAGAGTGCTGACCATTTTTCCCACCAGAATACTGGGAGCTCTCATATGTCACTGAGAGCTTAGAGTATAACAAATTTCTTTTTGTTTTAAGCAATTTCCTTTAGTGCTCAGTGAATTACTCTGCCACACATTCAAAGACTTGTTTTCATACCGCTGCAAGCTATTCTGCTGGATGAAATTAGCGTAGTAAAGTGTATTCTCAGTTTTTATTAAGCTTTCTTGGCTGAGGAAAGTGATATTTATTAGGAAGATGCAGGAGACAATGCAAGCAGAAAGCTTTCTCTTTTCTGTCTAGTATCTGAAAAAAAACCCACAATGTCTAATTTTATGAATGATAGACCCATTCAGCCGGCTGGCTGGATTCTGCTGAGTACCAGTTGCAGTCACAAAAATCTCAGGCCTCTGATGCTTTGAAGTCAACAGAGCTGTGCACAAGCAGTACCATAAAAAGAAGAAAACAATCAGAAAGAAATGTAAAGGCCATGCATACCGTTTAATTGTTGTAACTTTGGAGATGTCTATGTGAGCAAAGTAATTAAAGCCCAGGCAGCAGGGAGAGAACAGGAAGAAAACTAAGAACAGTAATTAAAATTATTATAATGTGTCTCTCTGCAAATTCTGTAATTTTCACAACACAGTAGAAGCTAGAAGTAATGTCTTGCACCTTCAGGATGCTGATCTGCAGGATACAGACACCTACAAAATACAGTAAGTGTAATAGATGAATAAAAGGAACAATTGTTTTGGCTTCAGCATGATGGTGAACTTTGATGGCATCCTAGTAAAACACATAACATTTATTGCCATGATAAACTGCTCTTGAGGGAGTGATTTCCCTGCCCTCCCAGCTGGAGCTGTCGTGCTGCAATGACAGAGTGGGTAAGGAAGGGACGGAACAATAGTGAAGTCAAGGAGCTGGAGCCTGACCTTAACAGAGTGGGTGGTATTTGCTGCAGTCCAGAAAAGCAAATAACTCACTCAGAGGTGATAGATTTTACTGGGGAGTGGAAATAACAAAGCTGAGAAATAAAGTGAAGCAAACATGGTATGAAAGCATATTAAAGTAACTGAAGGAGGGGATTTACTTGTCAATAGGTTCAGCTATTAATGAAAGAAAGAGAGAGAAAGAAAGGAAAAAAGCAAAAGAGAGGTGAGAGAAGAGAGGAGAGAGCGATGGAGAAAAGGAAAAATAAAGGAAAAAGAGAAAGGAAAAAGAGAAAGGAGAAGAAAAAGGAGAAGAAAAGGAAAAAGAAAAAAAGAAAAAAAATAAAAAGGAAAAGGAGAAGGAAAAGGAAGAAAAAGAGAAAGAAGAAAAGGAAAAATAAAGATAAAAAGAAAAGGAAAAAGTATAAAAAGAAAAGGGAAAAGAGAACAATAAATAAATAAATAAATAGAAAAAGATTTAAAAAAAAATGAAAAAGCAAGCCTCACAACTGTGAGGTGTTCTTGATTAAATGCCTCACTCAGTAACATGTCCAAAACACACCAACTCTCTTCACGGAACACCTCGCCTGACGGCAAGGGTGTAATTGAGTAGTTGGTACTGGAAAATTTGTTTCTGTTTTCTCTTTTTTGAGGTCAGGGACTGCAGGGACCTACAGGCAGGAGAAATGTCCTTCATGGTCACTACCTCAGTCAAGAACATGCAGGAGAAAATCCCAGCTCTCCAAAGCATAGGGAACTTTTTTTTTTGGTGTGTGTAGGGCAATTACCTGTATGTTTTAACCATTCTTGCCTACTGCCCTATTTTCCACTGAGCCTGAGAATGAGAAAGGCCAGAAACCTACTCATCAATCTAAAAAATTAGGAGCTGCTTTGGTACTAGTGACTTTAATCCAGTTGCATTTGCTGTTTGCAGGCAAAACATTATACCAGTTGCAACATGTATGTTGAGAACTTGAAAAGGGTCAGTTTTCCACCAAAGCTGAAATAAAACAGTGGAACAGCTGACTAAAAAGTGGTATTGTTCAAGGATATTTTATTTGCTCAGCAAAACACCACAGATCGACAGGAAAAAGTATTCTGGGTGAAAGGAGACACAAAA
This sequence comes from Pterocles gutturalis, assembly GCF_000699245.1. Classification (NCBI taxonomy): domain Eukaryota; kingdom Metazoa; phylum Chordata; class Aves; order Pterocliformes; family Pteroclidae; genus Pterocles; species Pterocles gutturalis. The sequence goes on along the minus strand of NW_010100765.1, from coordinate 35,675 downwards.
GCTGCAATAAACCGTAAATATACATATACAATGAAAGAAAAGGGAAAAAAAATCAGTGAATGCAAGTTACAAGTTGATATGTCTCACAGATGATTTAAAAAGGAAGGTAGAGAAACTGATGAAGTATCCATTGCCTCTTCTGCAGTGGCTTTTTTCCAACACGTGTAATAAAAGATTCTCTTTCAGTCTGAGGTACTTTATGGCGCCTGTTCATATTGCATTGAAGTGCTTCAAAACACTAAGATATTTAATTTTACAGTGTACTTTGGAGAAGCAGACATCTCTTTTGCCTCCATGTTAGAAGGAAAATAGATGCAGAAATATTTGGTATCTTTTTCCAATGTCAGAGGGGATACATGCAGTGATAGAGCAAGATGAACTTACATCTCTAAAAATCTCTGGGCAAGTGTGTGAGTCGTGGGTTGCTCTTTCTCGAAGAATGATGGCCACTGCCATCCTTTGAATCCTTAGGAAAAAGAGAACATTATTATTATTATTATTATTACTACTACTACTTCTGTTACTTTGTGTAGTACACAAAACTGTTGCTGGGGACTACAAACATCCCAAAGGCTATCAGAGAGGAAAGAGCTGATGAAGAAGACATTGGTAAGGCAAGGTAACTTATATAAAGAAACGCACACAGTTCTTAGAGGATAAGGACCAGGAAGCCCTCACCACCCCTTGCAAAGGCTGCGTAGTTTTCACTTTCTGCATGCCTTGTGACATCGGTCAAACCTAAACTGGGACTCAACTGGTGAACATTAGAAGTAGTGTTACATGTTTTCTGGCAAATTGGCAACGTGGCACCATCTTCAGACTGATGGAAACCATGAACTGTGCTGATGGCCACTGGAGGGGTCATCAGATCAGACATTTCTGAGCATGTGAAGGAGTTTTACTTCTTTCTATTCTAGATGGAATGGTAGGACAAGACAATTAGTCTTTAAAATACATTAATAAATGATAAGTGAATGGCGCTCTACAGTATAACAATACCATGATTACTAATTTTCTTCTCCTTAAAGCAGTCTCTCTCAAAAAGCTCAGTGGCAACCAGCACCTCTCTCACCCTATGTCCTGCTCCACAGCCTCATCCTCCCCTGGCCCCAAGGCACAGAGGGAGACCTCAGCAGCCAGGATGCCCCAGAGCAGACTGCAGCACCCCCCCACCAGAGTCTGCCTCTGTTTGCATTTCTCCCCTTCCCCTCCAGAATGCCTGGCCTGAATTCCCCATCTTCACAGGAGGAAGGGTTACTGCTGTTTGGGACTGGCTGGGGGGAGCCCAGTGGGGGCCAAGGTAAGCGCACCTGAAAGATGGTGCTCCCAGGATGCCTGGAGGCTCACCTCAAAGCTGCTTCCCACATATCCCCATCCACACCCTTGTTTTCCCTTGCCTGCCAGCTTTGAGAATTGCACTTCTCAGAGTATCTTAATTTCTTTTTGATGCAATTACCCTGCAGATCAGCAGCAGGCTCCTTGCCCTCCACTTGAAAAAGTAGCATGGTAAAAACAGCCTCTTACAGAGAAAAGAGATGATTACAGCAGCACAAAGATGTGGATGGGATGTTCGGCTCTTTGTATGTCTAAGAGGAGCATGATTTCAAGCTGCAGCAAGACAATATCTTTGCACCTTTAGATTATGTTACTGCAGCTTGTGCTGCAGGTGCTGTGCTAGAAGGCTGTTCACTTGTGCAGAAAGTCGACAACCACCAGGCATGGAGTTCCTGGAAGATCTCTTCCCCTTTATCCCAACCTCACATGGTATGTTGCACTACACAGCACAGCTCTGTAAACCCCCTTACTCAAACCAGATTTTTTTTCTGTCCGACTCACTAATTTTATTCTTTTTTCTTACTCTATTTTAAAAATATAGATATATCCATGTATACATACATGTTTATTTACCAAAGTAGTTTCCATTAGTGAATCCTTTATGTCTTACAGCTCCTGCAGAGATGATAATTTGCAACAAAAATAACAGCTGAAGCATTCTGCGGAATACTTTAAAACTGATTTGCAAAACTGTGAGCACGCCAGTTGTTGAAACTGAGTTTTCTAATCTTTTCATCTGTGGTGAAATCAAACCTACACCCAGCTTAAGCTACACTGCATAGCTGTGACTGCTTAGGTAAGTCATACAACACCACCTTCCCCAGGAAGAAAGCATTTCCCTTTGGAAGAGAGACATAAATCTCCCTGGAGAGTGAATTTTAAACTTCTGAGCTGCTGGATCGCCTGGATGCTTGCTGAAAGCAGACGTGAAGTAAAGAGCCTGACTTTAGGAATGTCACGGCCGGCCGCGGCATTTCCTCCTCCCCTGCCTGCTCCAGGCATCACTCAGACTTGGACACACCGGTTGTCTCGGGGAGCTCGTCCTCTCTGCTCTGGGTTGGGGCAGACACCCCGGGCTGCCAGTCCCTCAACAGGACCCCATGCAGCAGAGGGTCCCACAGGAGAGGTTTCCCAAAAACACAGCCCTTCTTCCTCATGCAGCAAATGACCCATCTTGCAGGGGAAGGTTAGCGGGGTGGTTTTCCCTTCCCGGTGAAAATACTGGGGAGACGTGGGAGATGTGCTCATTTCTCTGTCAGAACACCACAGCCAGTTTACTTTTAGTATTATTTGTGTGCACATGTTCAATATGCCCTTGCAAGTGCCACAGCGAGACAGTGATAGAAGGTATGTATAAACCAAGATATGTAAAATAAGTAATTCTTCATAATTCAATATGACATCCCTCCTTTAATTTAAACCTAATCAGGGAATAAGAAACTGAAAACAGCTGTAAGCATTCACATTACATCTCTCCAGGGAAATGTACATAAAGTTAGGATTTGTTTTCACCCAATGGAAATTTTGCAATTTCACACAGCCATTCTTTTTGTTTAAGCTGCTTCTTTATTACATTTTCCATAACAGAATTTACAATCTCCAGAAAATAAAAAGCAATTCCACTGCATTTTCCTTGGGCGACTCTCTTGCCCTACCTTCTCCTGCTCGAAACATGAAAAGATTAAACACATAAGTGTTTCTAGTAATCTGGCTATCTCAGCCATAAATTCAACAGGCAGGAAAGATTTTTTTTTTTTTTATCATTAAAATATGCCTGAAACTGTGCACGGCCCGGCACGATGCACACATTTTGGTTTTTTTTACCATTCATACGGTAAATAAGCTTTCAGCAAACCACATCCAAAGGCTTTTTAAGCTCTCTTCTCCCACATATATCAATCCTGGCCAACAGCACAGAACTAAAATGCATGGTGAGCTCAGAAGTGAACACTTCCAACGATTAAAATGTTCCACCGAGCATTCCAGTAAGGAGACGCCGGCAGAGTGCATGAGGGAATGCGAGCCCTCATGGCACAAAAGGACACGGCCCCTGGACCGCAGCCGTTCAACAATACCTCAGCTATTAAAGGGAGCAGGGAGGGACCGAACAGCAGCGCGAGACAAGCAGAAGCCTGTATCCTCTGCATCCAGTGGGAAGCCAATAATTCGATTACAGCCTTCAGTCTCTCTGAAAGTTGGTCGTTAATGAATGTTCTGAGAAAAATGTTCTGCTGCTGAAGGTCGCTCAAATAAAACACACAGTATTTGCAAACAGCGATGCCTTATGAGGCCAAAGTTAATGCTAGCAATGGCCTCTTAATCTCTACTTAATAATCTTCTGGCAGAGTGAAAGGCTGACCCAAGGCAAAGTTTAATGACCAAACTGGTAATTAGAGCTATTGGTAACATTTTTTTTTCTGCAAATGTGTTTTCCACGGTGGGAAGTGCAACTATTAAATTTCCAGACATTTTTCACTTCATTTTAAAAAATATGTCATTATCAGCCACAAATACAGTGCCAGACAGCGTCTGATGTTAAACCCAGGAACAGCAGCAAGATCCTGCAGAAAAAGGCGATGGATACAGTTCTGACATTTGGCTGTGGTCACAGCCATGAGTGTTTTCTTCTTCACGCACCGGAGGAACTTAAGGAAAAACCACTGTAAATTTTCCCTCACAGCAAAAGACTTTGAACTTGCCCTTGCAGAGAAACAGACCTCACAATGCTATGGATTAGCATTGCCTCTCGAGAGCCCATTGCCTTCAGTGGTACCGCCCAGGTTTATCAGAGGACAGACACAGGCCTTGCCAGCCTAATCCCCAAAGTATGTAAGTACCTGCTTAAACTGAAACAAGTGGTTTCAGGGGGACTATTCACTGCATGTAAAACAGGCATGCATGTCATTCTCTGCAGCATGGGAGCCCAGGAGCACAACTTCTGACCCCATTGGCCCTATCAAAATTGTTCTCTCCCGATGTGGGGAGGAATTTTGCAGCCACTGACTTTCAGGGGTGCATCAAAAAAGGCTGGATGCTCCTCTCCATGCCTCCAGAGGTGCTGGCCATTTGGGGTTGCTGCCAAATTACACCAAACCCTTCTGCTGTCAATGTGCTCAGGGGAGAGGGCAAGGGATGTAAGAGACGCCCCTCACACTCGGAGGGGCTCACAGCAGTGCCACAGGCACCCCCCCCTTCCCTCTATGTGATTGTGATGAAATCCTCCTGTTAGTCACTGGAGCCACATCACATACCTCTTATTATATACCTGTAGTGGTAATGCTGGAATTAAAGTGTTGACGTGTTTTTATGAGGACAAAAATGTGCTTGTTGGTTGGAGTATGAGAGAGTTGTGGGAGGGAGTGAGAAAGAGGCAGTAGAAAGAGAGCAAGTGAAACAAGAAAGCTAAGAAAGACCCATTTTCACCCTGCCTTTAACAATTTTCACAGACAAATTATAAGTTTTAAACATGTGTATAATAAAACCAGGGAATTTTTCTTCCACACTTTTGGAACCTCCTATTTTTTTTTTTTTTTCACCAATTACAAGTTTAATTCCAAAGGAAAAGGAAAAGGGGAAAGGGAAAAGGGGAAAGGGAAAAACATGAAAAGTAGGCACTCTAAAGCATATTTTACTAGACCACCAGTATATGACTCAGGTATATAGAGGAACAATTTTAACTTGAGGTAAGAATTAGTAGCATGCATACTAAAATGAATATTGTCATGTCTTAAAGACATAGTCTGTAAGAATTATTCTAGTTAGCAAAGACAAAGGTGTTTAGCAAACGCAGAGAGTACAAATCATCTCATATATAGTAGTGCATATATTGAAAAACACTTCTGGCCTATATAATCAAATTAAATTATTAAATTAATTTGGTAGTCTATCTAGGTTCCAGACTTGTTTCTAAAGAAATACACATGCATACACGGCTCTATATACATTTCTTAAGATAACCATAATCCTGTGTACAATGTGCTAACATTCACACTTCTGTCTTGTGAAACATTGTTGATAAACAGAGACAAATACTGCAAATACTAAAAATCCATATACCCAATGTAGTTGAAATGAGGGCAAGACAAATCAGATATGGTTCAAGAACAAATACAGGTACATGCAATTCTGAAAATTATGTTTATGCATTATCCTGACATTCCCTCTTGTGTGGGTGATTGTTTTGTCTGTTTGTGTTTACTCTTTTTGCCTTTTTTTTTTTTTTTTTTTTTTTTTAAAGCCTGGAAACTGCCACAGAAAAGTCTGGCAGCTATAACCTCCAGCTAACTACTAGCAAATGCTAACATGTTGTAAAGTGGAACATTTATACACGATCCATCTGGTGCATACAAGTAGGAATCCGAGATTTAAAGCTGTTATACTGTGCATGTGCATTTACACCTTCACCAAAGTTGGCAAAAAAGTAGATTTTACCCCATGACTCCAGTAGTAAAAGGAAGGGTGTGAAACGTGTGTTGACCTACGCTCCTCTGTCCAATTGTAGTTATTATATACTGCTCTTTGGCGTGTTACATCCCAGGCTTCACGCCAGGAGTAAATTAGTCCAGTCCTGAACTTGCCGATCAGAAATTAAATAGTACAAGAGTGAAACATGCCTATAAAGTATTAGAGCAGCTAAGCATTTTCTTTTGATCAATCTTACAGCTTTAAAAGGGCAGTCCACGGGGTCTGGTAAAACAAGCAGTGCTCCTATCAAAAAACCATCCCAGCTGACCCTTTTTGCCATAACTGAACAGTAAGGAAGGAAAACGGGCTTTGAGCTTTTTGCTATTCTTCATGAAGCTTAGGCTTGCTCAACCATATGCCTAACATTTTAGCATTTTTCTGCTCAGCACATTCCCATCACCTCAGGTGGAGGAGATCTGGGTTTGTCAGCAATATTTGACTTTATTTATATACAGGAGGTATATAGGAAAATATGCGGATGTGAAGACTAGCTATGCACAAATTAGTCACAAGCATAGGCATCATCATGATAAACAAAAAAAAAGTTAAAGGAAAAGAGCACATTTACACTACGAGTGAAATTCAGATTTTTGTTGGGAAGCAAACCCCGAGGCTTAAGGCATCCCTCAATGCCCTCTGCCGTCTGTCTTAGCGAATTTCAGTGAATCGGCTGCCTCTCCCTAAGAGCCGCACCGGCTCACAAAGCCGTTTGGGATAACCGAGATTTCTCGCTTTGTGCACATTTCCCCATCTGCGAGACGCAGCAAGGCTGCAGCCCCGGTTTAGCGCATCACGCCGTGATTTCTGCCTGCACCCCAAGAACACGAGCCCGTTCGTCTGCAGGCACGGGTCCTTCCTCAGGCCGGTCATTTAAACACCAGGTGGCACCAAATAACAAGTTTCAATGGAGTTGTGGCCGCGTTTTTTAATTCGGAAAAAGTTGGTGAAAAGGAATGTGTAATGAGAGTGTAAAAAAAACCTCACGACCAACAACAACAACAAAAAAAAAAACCCACCACAAACCACGAAACAACAAACCAACAAACAAACCCAAACCAAAAAACCCTCAGCATGAATCTGGGGTGAGTTCCCCAAGAGCAATGCCTCTGTCTGGATGGAGATGGGGAGAGACAACGCAGCACCTGGGTAGCCCCGGCCCTACTGCCTGTGCAGATGCTCACCCTGGGACCTGACAGCAGTAACCTCCAACGAATGCCTATCTGAAGAGGACAAGCACTTTGGGAAACAGCAGTAGGTCAGTCATTAGCCCTTTTGATTAACTGCTACAAAGTCACCAGGTTTTTGAGTGGGGCTCTCCTTGCCACCAACATTGGCTAACACTCGATCAGATAGCAACACGCCAATGAGAGCCAGGGCAGTACTTTGGAGGGAGGGAAATCATGCTTTTAAGAGTGTGTAAGCACAGATGGGGCATGCTGGACAACCAACAGACATGATTTCTAGTCCTGCACTTTGGTCAGCCTGACAGGTTGCCCTCTTTGCAATAGCCTAACTGCCAAATTTTTTATGCCCAGTGTAAAACCGGGTCATGTGTTACTGTGCTGAGATGGGGTAGAAAGGGTGGCGATTTCCCCTCTGCAGAATATTGCTCAGAAGTCCAATAGCACAAGAGGATGAACAGCCTGGTTTGCTTTTATCAACATTTCCATATTCAATTATAATTTCAGAAGCATTTTACCTGTACCTGGTATGAAGGCATTGCACTGTAGTGTTTCACAGAAGAATAAAATTATTGAAAGGGACTTTTGGAAGTCAAAAACCACAGTCCTCCTGCTCAAAGTAGGGCTAACTTAAGTTAGACCAGGTAGTTTGGTGTCTTCTCCTATGAAGTTTTAGAAACCTCTAAGGTGGAAATCCCAGAGTATCTCCATGTGTTTCAGTTCTCAGCCACTCCCATAATAAAAAATATTTTCTTTATATGCAGTCAGTTTCCCTTGTTGCAACTTGCCATGCACTTTTTACTGCACACTCCTGGGAAGAGCCTGGCTCCATCTTCTCGATGCCAATTCCCACTTTTTTAGGGGGGGGAGTGCCCAAAGCCTTTTCCTCCCAAGGCTGAGCAAACCCAGCCTCTCCTCCCACATCACCTGTTCCAGTCCCCAAACCACCCTGGCTGCTCTCCACTGGACTCTCTCCAGTTTGCTGCCTCCCCCTTGGACTGTGGAGCTCAAATCCAGGTGTAGTACCCCAGGTGCAGCCCCACAAGCACTAGAGGGGAATGAGCTCTCACTCCTGTAGCTCAGTAGGTGTTGGGCCTTCACCAGCACTGGGGTACAGCGCTGGCTCACACCCAGAGTGGTCTGCCTGCACCCAGGTGTTCTCTGCTGCTAAAATGTCCAGGGCTGACCCATCCACAGCCTCCTCTGGTGTGTGGTGTTATTCCAGCCCCAGTGCAGGGCTCTGCATTTGAACTTCTTGAGGTTGGTGCTGCCCCATCCTCCAGCTTGGAGATCCCACTGAAGAGCTGCTCGGGCCTCTAGTGAATCACCTGGGCCCTCAAAAAACATTTCTTGCTTGACAAAATCAGAAATAATTGGATTAGGACAAAAAATGAAACAACCAGGACAAATGCAGAACACCCATTAGGTAGCCATAAATCTCTATATTAATCACAGTGCAGTTACTTCAATAAAGTTTACTACAATTAAGTTTTTCTGTTGGTTTTTTTTTCTGTTTTTAAGTTTTTCTGGACTTTTTTGTGTGTGCAAGAGAGAGAGAACACCTGAATACGACCATGTAAGTGGTTGAGAAACTGCAGTACTGCTCTAGGTGAATTTCCAAAGTGAGGGAAAGGGAATCCTGAATACACAAAGTTAATACAGCTGTTTGAATAATTATCTTTTACATGCCACAGGTGTTCGATTTGATGCCAATTATTTAATTTCATTTCCTCTGCGGGATGTGAATGGGAGTGATCAGAATTTATATACTTACATGTTGCCAACCGAAAGAGGTTGCTCTTAAACTCACAAGCAGAAATTTAACCCTGAAGCTTCCTCAGGTTTTAACCGTAAAAGAAATTCAAGCTGTTATTAGAGATTGTCCAGCAGATGGAGCGCAGATATCCCAGCTAGAGGGTCGCTCCTCCTTGGTGGGGAAGATGCGACCCGTGGGTACCACCTCTGGAAGGCTGCACATCCCCAGAACCTCGGGGCAGAGCTACAGGAAGGCACCGAAGTTCTCTGCAGCTGCCCAGCGGGAGGCTGGATAAAATATGCTGTATCATCTACAAAAAGATGTATGTCTGTACTATACACATGCACTGTAAGACCATTGTGCTAGCAAACTAACCCTATGGACAGGTTCACAATTATCACAATGTAATTTCTCCAGGCAACGGCAGGTGTGGGGGGGGTGTGATTACACAGCCAGCACAAGCAAAAAACCAGCACAAAGCTACAGACATGCCCCATCTGTTTGATCAGCTAGAAAAGTTGTACACAAGTCAGCCTTTAACTAATAAAAATAATTTAAAAGCATGATTCATTTTCAAAAAAGTCAAACAGCCTGTTCAAGAAATATCAATAAGGAAAGCCAGTTCCGCACTTCAGTTCTTGCCACTGCTTTTTGCAGCTGAAGTTGTCCAAAGTTAACTACATAAACATCACTGCTTTCTGATACCGTAATAAGGTACATTTTCTATGCAATGTGTTTCCTGTGATATCTCCTCTTTCCTCTCAGATTTACACTGCTGGGGTACAATTCAAATCGGAGGTGGAGACCATGCCTGTCAGATTCTCTGTATGCTGAACGTCTTCTGACCTTCAACTAGGCCATGATCTTTTAAAAACATTTTCTATTGTAATGAGCAATCAGGAAGTTGTCTCAAATTTTGTGTTCTTAATTGTCAGAACCAGCATCTTTCCTAAATTCAGTGGCATTAGGGTGCTCTCTCCACCGCTGAAGAGATACAGTGAGTTGCTGAAACTTCCTTCTGGTAAGTAGAGGTTCAGGAAGGATGGAAAGGGTGATGTAATTTTGCAAAATTTAGACTCAATTTCTGCACATCTGGGTTACTGTTTAGGGTGATGATGATGACAGGTATAAGGAACTGATTACCAGCTTCAGTAAATGATAACTTTTACATATTCTTTTGTGGTAGTTGCATTGTTCTCCACTGGACATTAACACCTAAAGCAAGTTATGATTTAGGTTATATTTTTACTTTTGACTGGGTGAAAAAAAATTTAAAGGATCTATTTTTAAGACTTCCTTAACCAAATCTCCCACTTATCTGCCCTGAAACTGCTTGTCCCACCAACAAATTCTGCTCTCCCTCCATCCACACATAGTTCCACACAAATTAAAAAAAAAGTAAATATTACTCACATGAGTAAGAGGTTGCAAGATTGGACACCAGTCACAAAATATGGAGAACTGGGGATCAGATCCCTCTCATAAAAGGTCAAGTGCATATTCCTACAAAACGTTTCTTGTTCAAGCAAGTCATACAAAGAACTTTTCTCAGAGCTACTCACATTAACAATGTGACAAGACCAGGTTCTTGTGTATTATGTTAACTTAGATACTGTCAAAGTCATAACTCCTATGACAATGATACAGTGTTTGCCTGCTAGAATTAAAAATAATTTAAAAAATTACTTTACATGCTAACAAATTCTGTTATAACTTCTCATTTTTCTTTCTAACCAAGGCCGCCTACATTTCAAAAGAGATTGATGCTTAATAATGTATGCATTAAACCACCAGACTGAACACCTAAAAAAAAAATATCTTAAAATCAGTGCTTTTGTGCCACCATTTTTTTCATTAGAATGCAAGTTGCAAATATAAGCAATAATGGGCCAGAGTTACAAAGGGGCTCAATTGCTTCAATCTAAAATGGTGATCCAAAACTCTCTTTATCCGAAGCCCAGCATTCCTGACAACGCTCACCCCAGGGCCCAGTCCAGCTGTTGTCTTCCAGAAGGCCAAACAAAATGCAGGCAGTGGCAAGAGGAACACCATGTTTCATGCCATAGCTCACCCACAATGACCGCAAAGATCACCCTGGGTGGCATGATTGATGTGCTTCAGTTCGGCCATCTAGAACTGCAACGTCCAGTCTGTAATTGCCAGCTTGACTGACCTGTAATGGAGACAAGTTTCCCTCCTACAAACAGAAAAGTTTATTATGCAAAACACAACAGCTGCCAATTAACCTACACAAACTATAGCCTACTGCTTAGAGCACTGTCTTAAGCTGCAGAGAAAGGAATTGCCTCTCTTATCTTGGTAAAGTTGGCTAACTGCTGAACAACTGTATCGTTCCCTTCCTAGCTCAAGGAAAGAGAAGAGCAGATTCTTGCTTTCTTTCCAAGTGAGAGAGTCTAGGCATCTGCCACCAAAAAATACCAGGCTACAAGGGCTCTTAAAACCCCTGGCATGTTTAATTCATAAGGTCTCACCTGATGGATACAGCTACAGACTTCAGGAGATCTTCCTGAATTGTATGGTCCTTCTGTTTGTCTTCTTCCTCTGCCTTTTAATCTTGTGCTGAAAAGCCGTTTCCATCCATCTGGCAACAATATTTCCCATCATGGGTTAATCTTTCTGCTTTGTGTTAAAAATCTTACTTGTTAGGGGAAGTCATCCAGGAAAGAAGTTCCTAGCAGATCCTACCTCCTCCTCCCATACATGTCTTGCATACTTTCAATGATGATAATAGACCAAGGGCAGACAGATGTTCCAGGGAAAGTTTATCCCCCTCCTCTTTCAGCCACCCTGAGCCTTGGGGTTTAAATTTAAGAGGAATCCTAGCTGCTGAGTAGCCAGGGCCAAAACAACCTATAAATGACATGCACCCTCTTCATGGCATAAACTGGGAAAATAAAAGCCTAAGGCGATACGTGATGCCTTCCAAAGTGATCTTTGTAAGAAAAATCATTACCTACCTAGTGATTAAATGTGACCAGTCAAAGACAAGTTGCGGTCACTGGAAAGCTGATTTATTCCACTTCAGAATCCACCTTTGGTATTCCACCTTTGGTGTGCTGCTATGCTGTGCTGTCGACAGCATTCATACCTTTACAACTTAAATACTTTGGGGTTGGTGGCAGTGTTGTCTGAGCTTTACATGTGATAGGACAGTAATAGAAATGGAATACTAAAAAAATATAAAAGAAAGGAGCAAATCAGCTACGCTTACATTTATTTTTCACATTAAATCAGGCTCACCATCAAGTAATATGAGAGCAGAAAAAAAACTCCTTATCCAAAAGGAGAATTTACCAAGTCATTAATTACATAAGATGTACAATGGGGAAGGCAAGCAAAGAAAAGGACATTACAGTACACAGTGCAGCAGTATTCAGACCAAGAGAGGCTTCACGCTTTTCAGCAAATCCAGCTTCATAGTATACAATTAACAATGAATTACATTCCTATTGGATAACCAAAAGCCCTCAAGAACCGGCAGAATGAGGACTAAGATTTAAGTAAGCCTTCCTATGTTTATTCAGTTGGTGAGAAAGCAAACCCAAGATGTTTAATGCAAACAGATTTCAGCACGAACTCTTCATGATGAATTCATAAACGGTGAATATTCACCACATAGAAGTCAATTTGTTACTTTGCATGCCAGTTACTTTAAAGCACAGATTTGTCAAACCATACAAACTCTTTTAGTGACTATGCTCAGACAGTTTATCATGTTTCAGGGTATAAAATGGTCCCTGAATTGTGTATGCTAAAGTGCTGGTACTGACAAAAGCAATCTGGTAAAACTGACTCAGAATTAATAAAGTTCAACAGTGAGGAACAGCATTGGCAAGAGGGGCTAAATGTAATTACAGTAATGATGATTACTTGAGTTGTGAATCCCAGGGAGACAGTCCCATCACAGGACAACAGAACAGACAAAAGTATGTAGGAAACAGGGGACTGGTTAACCTTTTGAACTGGTTAACCAGCTCTCTCTCCTTAAAGAGCATGTCTCAAGAAACATGAAGAATTCTCACACTTTTGTTGTCACCCTACCTGACAGAAAGGTTTGCCTGCAATTGTTTCAGAACTATTAAAAAAGAAACCATAAACCAAAAAACCCCACAAAATATTAACCATCTAGTGGGAACTCTGCTGCAGATGTACGTCATACAGGCAGTTAAACTTTTATGCTGTGATACATAAACAAAAGCCCAGATGGAATGGTTCCTACAGTTTACTCCTATATAGCTGAGTATCTTGCAAATATGGTGATGAAATTTTTTAAGGAGAAAGACATGTCCTGATTAATTTGGTGGTGACAGGCATAGGGCAATACACACAAAATATTATTTTTGTATAAATATTTACATAAATTTACACAGCATTCTCAGGTCAAATTACTTTTGTATTTTCCATGCGTTAGGTATATCTTAAGCTTAATGAGTGCCAAGGTTGCTGAAGACAGCAGTAAATTGCTTCATAGTTCTTGCTTTATGCAAAATTGTCCTTTTTCTTGAGCTACTGACTGTCAAAACATGTTGAACTCTACCAGGTCCAAATTGAAGAGTTGTGTAATGTTTACCTAACACTCAACTGTCAGGTCTTGCTAATACAATCAAGGGTCTGTGCAAAGATTATAAAGTAATAATTGAGTTCTGGGTACTCTGAACATGAAGCTTTTAGTCTCTGTTGAAACAGGGACAGTCTGGAAAGTATTTTTGACTTTGGATTAAGTTCTTAGTCATTCCAGTGACCCAAGGAAGACTGCATAAGAAGAAGTTGAGGACGTACAGATACACATACATTAGATATTTTGTAAAAGATACCTTGTAAAGATGTATATTCTTATCAAGCCTTAAAAATCAGAAATACACTGTAAGAATTGACATATTCAGTTTAAATGCAAAATTAAAATCTCCAGAAACTGTTTACAGCGATGACAATAAACATGCAACAATGAAGTAGTCACCTAAGTATCCTTGAAGGAGTTACTGAGGAAAATAAAATACTGAGGAAATAAAATAGTATCAGAAAAGCAATGCTCTTGACTGTAGTGACCTGGGAGAACAACGTGAAAAGTATTCATAGTAAGTTAGTATATCTCAGTAAAAGAACAATCATTGTCCCTGCCCAGCTTCTGTTCAGCAATAAAGATCGATAAGCTGAATTTTGCATTTCCACAAATAACATTCCTTTGTGGACTTTTACAGGTTATGATGATAGTAAATTACAACAGTAAATGATCTTCCTTTGTAGCTAAGATTAAAAAGGAGCTACACTGACATATGTTACAAATAAGACCATACTATTTGTCTCTGGAGAGGGTCAAGTCTAACAGCCTTCAAAAAAAGGTTTCAGCTGTGATCTGTAATTTTGCCACCCAAAAGTCTAGGGAGCAGTCTTTCTAAATGTCAGTTACTTGACTGCAATCTGTAGCCTGTACACATAAGACAGTGATGTTTTGAGTCCAGAATAAAAGTCTGGATTTAAAAGAGATTTTAGTAAAACTCCTCTTTATTCACTATGGTAGATAAGCCCAGACAGTATTCTGCCTAGGACCTCCAGTATGCTTAAGACATCCCTTCCAGCACTAAAGCACAGACTCACTTTGCCTAGAGAGGTCCCCAGATGGGACTGTGGAGATGTTCCTATCTCCATCCCCTAACAGAGCCATGTCTCCTCCTGTACGTATGTATTCATCTGCAGAATGCTGTATCTTTCAACAGCAGTAATGTTTGGGTGAAACATCTCTAAATGCCTTGTGCAGGCCTTCATTTGGGATACACACATAAGCATAGCTAACAAGTCTCCAAAATCTTAATCTCACAAGATAAGAAATGATCTTAGCATACAGCTATGAACACTGTTAGCTCCACTAACACTAGTGTATTCCTAGCCATTTTGTATTATACCTAAAGCTTCTTTACCCAATCCCTACCAGGTGTTTTAGATAGACAGATGATAGATAGATAGATAAATAGAATCTTCTCTGAGTCTCCCCTTCTCCAGGCTGAATAGCCCCAGCTCTTTCAGATTCTTCTCATACAGTAGATGCTCCAGTCCCTTAATCACCTTTGTGGCCCTTAACTGGATTCACTCCAGTTTGTCCACATCTCTCTCATACTAGGTCATCCAGACTTGGATCCAGCACTCCAGGTGTGTCTCACCAGTGATGCACAGAAAGGAAGGATCACCTCCCTCAACTTGCTGGCAACACTCCTTCTAATGCAGGCCAGGATGCTGTTGGCCTTCTTTGCTGCAAGGGTCCATTGCCAGCTCATGTTCAACTGGGTGCCCACCAGGACCCTCAGGTCCTACTCTCCAAAGCTGCTTTCTAACCAGTTGGTCCCCAGCGTGTCCTAGTACACGGGGTCATTCATGAGGTGCAGGACTTTGCATTTGCTTTTGTTGAAGGTCATGGCGTTCCTGACAACATATTTCTACAGGCCCTTTGCGTAGCAGCCTAACCCATTAGGTGTATGGTCCCCCCCTCCACTCCTGCCTCATTTGCAAGCTTCCTGAGGTTGCCACCGCTTCCTCAACTCAGCTGTGTGTTGCCATCTCCCTCCCCTGTTGTTCCTTGTTTAAAGCCCTCCTCACTAGGTCAGCTAGCTCTCCTCACCAGTTGGCAAAGATGCTTTTGCCTCACGTAGTCACACTTGATACTTTGCAGGTCTCTGCTGGCTGTATTGTTGGTGACCACATGGATGAGCAGCAGGAGTAAGTGTGAGGGTTGCACAAGCCTTTCCAGTTTCTCTGCAACACCCCAGAGCTAAGCTCCCAGCAAGCAGCCTTGTGTAGGGTAAGAGCTATCCCATAACAGGCAAAAGGCAGCCGCGTGGTCAAAGACTTCAGAAGTCAGTGCAGTATCTGTAATGTTTTTGGTGGTGATAATTAAGGAAAACTAAGACAGACCTTATAATTAGCATAAGTTTGGTTTTTTGTTTTGCTTTTTTGTATTTTTTTCTTTAACTACAGAGAAATTAGCCAGGTGATAGAGGCAAACGTATGTCTTGCTCTTCTGTCAGACTCCTGGCACCATCCAACTCCAGCAGCTGCAGAACACTCCACATCCTCAAGGCCAGGCACCTTTAAGTATCAACAGCTAGTTCCTAGCAAAGCACTGGAAAAAAAAAAAGCTCCAAACAAAACCCTATAACATTCTGAATCAACAAAGAATCAGACCAAGCAGGGACTTCTAGTTATCAGACCACCAATATCTGTGGTGGCTGGTAACAGAGAACAGTTTCCCAAATTAGAGTGATTTTTCCATAACACATTCAGATTTATTTGCCAGTCTGAGACACCAGACTTTATACATACACTCTTACAACATTAACTCACTTGGCCTGACTGGAATTGACGGTTCGGAGCATCAGCAGGTTCTGAATATATTGCATCCTCTCCACCTTCCTAAAAAAGCAGCAACAGCCTCAGCATGCCAACAGACCATTGATCTGAGGAAATACACTATAAGATGCCTTTGATTAGCCCAGTGCTTTGTGTCACGTATTTTAACCAAGCACAGATTACAGCCTGCAGAAAAAGTTGAGAAAAGCAACAGCAAAACCAGGAAGCCAAAAATCAGAGAGAGAGGAAGCATGGAGGCTCTGGGACTCCACAGAGAACAGCCGCTGGAAGTAAAGAGGCACCCAACAAAAAAGGCAACAGACAGAAGAAATGTTGCATGAACAAGAACTACTGTACCCTGGATTTCTTCAGAACAAACAATGAACAGTGTTTCAGAAAACTTGGATGAATTCCCCAGGCAAATATAGGTACCAGGTATAGAGCAAATTATCAGATGCAGGAATTGCGAAGGCAATTGTAGAGTATTTAACAGCACTGACATTTTCCAAAAACAATCATCAACAGAACAAAGGACACAAAATTAAAATTACACAAAGTAAAAGCACAAAACCCTGTTTTCATAGACTGTTTCTGACTGACATTTTAGATGTTGAGTGATGGAAAGCATGACATGAGGGGTACAATGTGAGTTATATTTGTTTTACACACGTGAATATTTGCAAAATGAGCATACAAGATTTTTATCTTTGCTTAAAAATCCACTGTGCTGAAGATTGACTCAAAGACATGCTACCTTCTGTGAGCCTGTAACAAATGATGACAGCAGTTAATGTCTTAGCTGTGCTGGCACTGTCATTACTACTGGTATTAAGTCTCTGTGGTCTTTATGCATCCCTACAATACCTGCATTCCTTTACAATCTTCAAGTATAGGTTTTGGAACGCATCATCCGCCAAAATAAGGTTTTCAGGTTCCTTACAGATCTCATCATATAAAGTCTACATATTAATGAGCCAGCTGACTCATAGGCTAAGTGGCATCTTTTAAGAAGATTTAATGTGAATGGAGAAAGATGGGTATTTCTCACTGTCAGCCTGCAAAGACCTGAGTGTTCATATCAAGGATACAATATGATGCAAAGTGATTTTGGTTTACAGAAAAAAGCTAAACTTGTGTGGTTCACATTAAAAAATGCACAGCACATTTAGAATGTTGAGTACTTTAAAAAAAATAAAATTAAAAAGTAACAATTTTCCCAGGGCAGGTTATACAAATTTAGTCTAGAGCAATGCTGTATGTCAGAGGTAGCCACGGTTTTGCAGATGAATTTCAGTGCTGCCTCTTCTTTCCTCTTTCTCACCCTACCAGGGGCGATTCTCCTTTGAAAACTACTTCTCTCCTACGGATTGCTGCTGCTACCTTGTCACTACCCCCTCCTGCCTCCATCTGCCACTGCCCCTCATGGGCCATCACTTCTTGCTGGCTCCAACAGCTCCAGCCTAGGGGGAAAAGGAAGAAGAAGAAAAAAAAAAGCCAAAGCAGCTCTACTTTGCATTTTACCTCTAATATTGCTATGCCTGTTCAGACAGGAACAGGGATACATATACACCTAAAACAGGGTCTCTAAATATAAGGAGTTGAACATGATTCATGAATATCGTCTCTACACGGATGAAAGAGGGCAAAAAAGCAAGATTTCCTTACGGTTCTCTGGCAGTTCCCAGATGCCATGGTGAAGAACAAAAAGCCTTTGAGGTTTTCAATACCTCTCTGTGAAGGCTGGCACCTCGCCAGCCCGTGCCAGACACTGGCTGCTGAGTGCGCTGGGGACGCGGCGCCCGGGCAAAAAGGCAGAAGGAAACTGAAAATAAAGAAGGGGCCACCAGGACAGGAGACAGGGAGGGAGACAGAGTCCATGTAGAAACAGATATTCAGGGCAATGGGCTAGGGGCAAAGCAGAGAAAGGGGAGAGGGATCTGGAAGTACTGCTTTCTCCCATTACAGGCTCCCCTGCCCTTCAATGCATTTTCCTATAAACTGCCTCACTTTTCACAGCTCAAAGAGTTGTTCCTACAGCAGCCTTCTCCTACCTCTTCTTGGGTTGCATTTCCTTGCTGAAATTCCCTAAAACTTTCACTTCCTCTAAATCCCAACCTGCTTCCCAGTCTCTACACTGAAGCAGCATGATGAGGGAGAATATTTCCTCCTGTTACTGAATGTTTTCAGTGACTGAAAACATCATTCATGGAGCTATGGAGGGTGAGGGGAAAAAAAAAAAAGCTAGCAAAACACCAGCTTTGTTAGAACTGTCTTTTCTCAAAACACAGCAGGATGTTTCCTGAAGAAAACTATTCCTCACACGCTTCACTTTATAAACAAAACTATCAGTTCATTGCACTGTTGTCCAAACAGGGCTCTCACAATGTATTCTGGAAACGCAGATGCTCCCTGGAAAACGTAAGAGAATTTAAATGGGAAGCAAGGGAATAATCCTAACACACTTCTATTACATCTTCTGGTAAAAACTTCAAATTATTCATACCAAAATTTATTTGTAATTAACTAAAAAGGCATCCAAATTCAGAGCATCAGCACAATATGCTCTCATTCCCTTCTCAGAGTTTTATTCCTGCTTATAGCAAGTCCTCTGCTGACTTCCACCCACGCCAGGCTCACAGCCTCCTCCCGCAACAGAGCGCTGCCCTGGAACGCTGCGTGCTCCCAAAGCCATCAGGACAATTGCGTTTAATGCACGGACCACCACGGCCAGGATCCGCACAAGAAAAGAATTTCTGTAGAAAAGCAGAGCCAGCGCCAGGCATTTTGTCACCCTGAAAAGGCAAGTATGTCCTACCTCCTCCCTCCCCTTTTAAGTTGCCATGCCCATAACAGCAGTGGCAAAACCATCCTGCCTGAGTTAGAGGCAGAGATACAAGCATACTCTCTGCTGCCGTGCCTGCCGGTCTCCAGCAGAGAGGGGGAATATCCTGCTGGACCCGACCATCACGAGTAGGTAGGCTGAGTTTCAGGAGGTTTGCTTCTAAGCAACCCTGCCCCTTGCCTACTCTCCCTGCTGAGGCAGCAGAAGATGGGACATGCATCTCTTTCAGGGACCCTGTGTTTGCTTCTGGTATATTGGCCTGAATGATAAATCAAACTGAACAAGCACCGAGACATCAAACTGTAAATTGAGGCAGCTTTGAGCAGAGGCACCTGTTCGTACTCCTAAAAAACCTCTGTACTAGAAGCAGCCTAACAGATAAAAACCTTAAAAAGCAACAACAGAACCAAAACAACACAGACTAGACAGTGTAAAAATTACAGCTCAACAGCTAAGGTGCCATCAGACTTCTCTATCCACATCCCAAAACAGATCCCGACAGCCGTAACAGAATGAGGACACACATTTTACCCCCGAGACTATTTTGTCATTAATACATAATACTGCAATTCCATTTAAGAACCTCACTATGTGTTCTTATGATACCAGATCATTTGATCAGCTATATTAGTTTAAAATAACTTCCTCTGAAATGCTGTTCAATGTAATGCTTTACCTTTTGATTAAATGATTGGTCAGAAAGGAACTTAATGCATGGCATCATGGAGTATGCTGTACTAGCAGGCTAGTTAAAGTAATTACAGGGGTGTTTTTATTAGTCAGTTTCTTGAAACTGAACAGAATCCCAAAGTCAGGATGAGATTGTTGGCAAACTCTGTTCTTCCCACCCAATATAAAATTAGGCATCTGTCCAGCAACCCCATTCCTCTGCCTGTGCAATCTTGCTAGCCCATGCCTTCCTGCTCCCCCGGGAGCCTACTCATGCTCCACAGCAAGCCACATTATTCCACAGGGTGTTTCTTCTTCTCCTGTTCTGGATGTTATACTTTGCTCTCCGAGGAAACACCTTCTCATTGGATCCTGGATGAATGAATCGTTTCCAGCTGGAAAGGTTATGCTCATTTTTTTTCCCCTAGTCTAGGTTGGCATTGACTGAAAGAGGTAGCTCTTGAAGCCCATCCTCTGGCCCCTCGCTGGAGAAGACAGCACGTCAGTTGCAGGCAGAAGTCAGGACAAACAAAGGGCTGTTTGTACAGCACATCCCATCAGCCCTCCCTTTTCTTATCCCCGCTAGCTCTCGCTCTCTCTGGGCATATCTGAAAAGAGACCGCTGCCAAGAAAGTGAAAGGGAGAGAAGCAGAAGAGAAAGGTATGTCTTGTTCCTGAAATTATCCTTGTGTGCTTGTTCTGCTGATGCTAGCTACAGAGTACAGAATTAGAAATATATATGGGAACATGCAGGAGAAGATTTGGGAGATGCAGATACATGGTAGGCAAGAGATGCTATTCAAGACAGATGCATGGATATGATCCAGCTAAAGTTAATTCTTTCACTGTCTTGCTCTTCTTGGATGTGACATATTAACATCTGAAGTCATGAAACATACTATATTGCCTTCCAGTGCTCAATCATATTGCAAAATTGGAGAGAGGTATGTTCACAATGAATTGCTGTCTTTAAGAAAACTAAATAGGTTTTAATGAGAACTCAATTTCTGGAAAGAATCATGGTATTGATGGTAATTACAAAGCAGTAATTCACTGAATTCATCCTCAGTGGACTAGCTGCTGTCCTTACAATGCACCAACTGTTCAAGCAAAATAGATTTGAAGGATTTTTTTTTTTGTATGGAAAAAAACTTCTTCATAATAATATCGCTTATGCAGCACTTGTGTAATCTTAGGAATGCACTAATAAACCTGTTATGCACTAACACACCTAAGTATTAAATGCTTAGCTCAGCATTCTACATGTGTTTCTGAAATGGAAACTTGACAAACACATAAACAATAAAAGACATTTTCTTTTGAATAGATATTTCTGGCTCTTGAACTCAATGCATATTAAGCAGCAAATACATGTTAAATTCGCTTCACTTTAAGTGCAACTTGTTAACCCAGCACATGCCATTGGACAGACTGGAAAAGATCAAATACCAAAAGTGTACCAATTAATGTATTCCTTGTTTTCAACATTAGGCAACTGGAGATGCAGACCTCTTAACAACTCTGATGGGTATAGTTAATAGTTGACAGACCAAATTGCAAATATTTTTCTTTTCCCAAACACTCAAGAAACCTAGAGGTGCTGAAATACACATTTTGTGCCATTTCTCAGTTTTCCCTATTTATATCCCTTATTTCTAGCCCTTGAGCTCCTACTAACACCATATGATGTTTAAAGGGCATTGCTTCTCATGAAATATTACCCTGTTGTTCTTGGCCAAGGAGGCTGAAATGCGGGTTTTTCTCTTTGATCGTTTCTGACTACCTCTGCATCTAGCAGATCCAAAGACTGTATGATGTCAAATTGCCCGGCAGGATAATTCAGACGCTCTCAGATGAATGAGCAGGGATAGCACTAATTCCTGATTCACTGTGCACATTCCCAAACTAACCATTTTCCTTTACACAGAACTCCACGTGATTTCAAAACCCTTGTTATCCCAGCTGCGCTTGTTCTCAGACTCTGCTTACACCTTATCAAAGTAACCAAAGTAATTAATGGAAAAGAACTTATGCAAATGCAGGGACCTAATTTTAAATAGTTTTAGGTGGCTTTACTCCTGTTAGAATTTGAAATTATATAATATTAACCTGGTCAGGCTTAGCATGATTGGCATTGCATTGCTACTTTTTCAGAAGGCTTTATAAAATATAGAAATGTAAGAGGGTGCTTGCTGGCAACGAGCCTGAGTCACTTTAGTGATTGGATTCGTTCATCACAATTCCCTGATTTGCTTTATGAGCAGAGACTGTTTCTGTTGTATGCAAAAGCAGATAAGGTCTTTTGACATGTATTTTGAAATAAATATGCATATATAAGGCTCTGTTCTTTACCTAGGCAACCAGTGACATTCCATCACCTGTGTAACCACATTCAGGAAAAGAAGCTGCAGCAGTTTGCCAGAAAAAGATACTACATCTGAAAGGTCTGCCAAATTTATCAGCAGTCCTGTGCAAGGAGCTGATGAAACATTTCAGGTCCTTGGCAATGTTTCACCTGCAAACAGGGACCATTCTCTCACAGGAAAGGAATAACCTTTTGAAGAAAGGTCTTTTGACCAAAAGTTTCCTTTTTGAAACAAACAAACACAAAAAACCCAAACAAAACAAAACAAGAAAAAAAAAAAAGGAAGTATTTAAGCAGAAAAAAATAAATATTTTTTTCTGAATAATAGTAATGCTGAGCATTGGTAAGATGCATAACTCACTTGTTAGTGAGTCTGTCTATCCATAGCTCACCAGCATATTGACTTTGCTAATACTGATTTTGGCAGTCACCCATATAAACCCTCTCAATGATGCGCTATAGCAATATCCTGCTATATTCCAAGGCAAGGAGTGAGTTACCTGAAAGTGTAAATTGCAATTTTTGAATCCAACAATTTTACAGTCTGCAGAAAATCTACCCATTTTGAGGACAGAACGAGTTCCTACGAATTTTAAGGAGACAGGCATCTGGCAACAGATTCAAATGAGCATTCCAGCTGAACTCCAGGTAGTGAAAGATCACTCAAATTTCTAGGAATAAAAAAAAAAATACATGTACTCAAGAGCAAGATATGATGAATGCCTCATCCTCAGGGGAAGAACTCATGGAATAATCCAGTCATAGGGAACAAAGGCATAAAGCCCCTGCTTCACAAATTTCTCTTTCCTGGAAATTTTCTTACATTAAATAGTCAAATTATTCAACTCAATTATTTGAACAGCTGAATATTAAATTGTACCCCTTGACATTGGCATTTATCAAGGTATAGCATAAACAAACTTGTTCTCTTTAAGCGTTAGACTTCTCTGAGCAGAACCCTCACAACTGCAAGTGTTTATACTCCTACAAAATAAAATCATTATTATAAATAATACAGATTCTTTACTTCAGTCTAAAAAACAACAGCAGGCAAAGTTAGAACAATGTTTACTTTATTTGAGAAGTAGCTTTGAGGTCTAAAACTAATAAAGACAGTATGTTATTCAATACTGCACTCTAAGGTAATTAAAAAATAGTTCCCCAAGGCTCCATTACTAGTAGTTTATAGGAGTCTCCTACTCCAAAGTTCACATATAAGTTCATGGAAACTAAAAGGAATCATTCAATGAGTTTTGCTTCTACAACAGAAGTTAAAAATTACACAAGAGCCTATTTTCACTTCAGTCATGTTCTTTAATATATTGACCACTTTTTAATATCTTATTTGGCTACTGGTTTTCAAAAAACAAGTTTGCACTAAATCTTATATAATTGAAGAGCACCAAGGTGTAGTACTTTATCCCTAATATGAATCCAAATTCACAGATTTTCTTATAGTCTCTGACGTGTCATTCATTGGCTGAAGAAACAGAAGATCAGGCAAAACAGCTGAGGTGGTAATAAAACTGCTCAGGAAAAATTTCTACAAAATGCAGTAAATTTATACATTTAACTGCTTATTGTTTATTTTTCACAGGTGATCTCAAGAGTTTAACAAAGTAACCCAAGTGGGACTCTATTAATCGACTTCTGTAGCTGGCATGCCTTATTTTTTTTTCTTATCTAGACAACAGCTCCACCACCTTAAACTTGGCCTTTGATCAGACCTTGCCTTACACCTAGTTATTTTGGAGTTAGTCTAGAGCCCTCTGTTCCGCAGCCCACAAGAAAGACTAGAACCAGCCCCCGATGAAGTGGCATTGCTGAAGTGTCAATAGGATGAAGGGCAGCAAAGTCTTCCTTGAGGCTAACACAAGTGAGGGAAGGAGCACTCAGGGAGAGTTTACTGGGCAGAGCTGGCCATTGCTTCAGGTTAGTTTTCAGAGCAGAATTCCTATTTAAATTCAATAAGCTATCAGACCCCTTCCATTCAAGCATGAGGAAAGGTAAAACACCCACTCTCTGTCCTATTAAAGTCTAGGTGGAAGCATTGTTCAAAATGCTAATTTAAAAGTGAATGCAAGTTCAAGGGTCTTATGCACAGTCAGCCTCTGGGCAAAGCAGCACAGAATAGCAGAGCTAGCGTTGAACAAGCTCAGGCAGACACTGAATGAGCTCACGCAGACCTTGGAAAGCCTAGTCACCAACAGCAGAATTTTGCAAGGGACAATACATCCCGCCTTCTAAAAAGCAGCACCAGTTAAACCATAATGACCTCCTGGAGCAAGACTCAGCTAAGCAGTCTGCAGTACTAAAAAAAGATTAAAAAAGAGAAAACTCCCATCAATGCTATATCAGACCAGAGCCTGCCGTCCAGGCAGCACTTGGCAGCACTACAGAGAGCTTCAGCCTCCTTCACTGTTTGACGCTTCAGTTTCTTGAGTAGACCATGAAAGGATTCAATCAGCAGACAGCTTTTGCACAACTTTGATGGGGAAAGATACTATTACTTTTATGTGAGTGACATTTGTTTTGACAGGCAAGATGGCCAGGAATGCAAGGAAACACACCTGGACATTTTCCCCTGGTTTGGTTGCAATCAATACATTCACTTACACCACTAAGAGAACACGGCCAGCTCAAAGCAATTTTCTCAAGGTGAGAGGCCAAAGAAACAGCAAAATTGCCAGCAACAGAAGCCTCAATTCCCAAGATTGTACAGAAAGTAATGAGTATCAATTCCGCTGCAATATTATTTACCTCCTAGGAGAAAACTCTCTCCAGCACTCAGGCTCAAACCTCCAAAAGTTCACAGGAAAGAAAAGAAAAATACAAGTCAGAAAGCAAATTGGGGAAAGAGATCTGTTCAACAGCTACACCCGTGTCACATACCTCATTTCTTTCAGCACCCTGCTCTGGGAAGCTTCACAAAAATGAAGATGGTTTCAGCTCTGCTTCTGCTGAGCACCCTCCTGGGTACCCCCGCAAGTGCCTTCCCGGCGCCCCTCTTGTTACAAGAGGGTCCTCAGAGACCACAACTGTCACAACATCCCCGAAGGCACAGAGAACCTTCGACAAATCCATGACGGTCTGCAAGATCACTTTTGGGAAGGGAAGAGCTGCGAGGTGATCTGTTACTGCAACCGGAATGAACTGCTCTGCTGCCCAAAGTAAGACCGCGCTAATTTCATATAACCTTGTTCAGTTCTGGGTGAGTGCCCATTATACTTCTATCACTTTACAGTTTCCACTGGTAGAATAAACTACAGGAAACACATCACTTCAGATGGTTTGAAATTATATAAAGGTATAGCCAATTATCTGATACACTGCCAGTTTTCAGGTTTTGTTTTTCACAGGCTCACTTAGAACTTGCTTAGCATGTTCTGTAAGCCTGCGTATCCTATTGCAGGGGACTTCAGCATTTAAATCACCCAACTTTTGACTCTTCTGTTTGATCTAAACTAAGTATGAGAACTACGTCAAATCCTTATTCACAGCACTTTGCAATGAAGATGTTTTCATGACCATAAACAAAACTATTTGATTTCTGTTCCATGGTAAAATACCGTATTGCCATTCTAAGGTGTATGCACATGTCAGTTGAATAAATGATTCTGTAAAGACAGCTGTTTAAAGTAGGAGAGCAAACAGGGGGGAACAGAGGTTCACAAATGCCTGCAACAGAAGGAAAAGATTTAGCCCAAGAACATCAGCAACTGTGGCTTGCTGACAAAGCTGAATGGTGAAGTTCTCATCGAACATGGGTTTTTTTGTTGTTGTTTTAGAGAAAGAATGTACATCCTGACAAAACTGGGTTAATAAAAACCACTAGCCCATACTAGTTTGAACTAATTAAATGTATTAAGAGGTATTATTTCACTTAGCTTTCCAGCAACTCTTTTTCTTCAGGAAATTCAGATTCAAAGTATCAACACTTCAAAACTTACTTATGCTTCAGGGACACTAAAACATGATGGCATTATATAAGCAAGCAAAAAATGACTTTTTATATGTGTTCGCCATACCATCCCTGTTTCTCAAGTCCCCTAAAATCCAATAAAAGGCAACTTTTCCATTCTCCCATAGGGGACTAGAGTTGAACCAAGTGGGAATTACTTCTAAAGCTAGAAACCTCAGATACAAACTGAGAGCAGGGTTTAAATAAGTTTTGCATATTTCACTTTGCATAAACCCAAATACGGTGTCCTCACCCTGAAGCACACTTTGGGCTTCTAGCTTCATCTTCTGAGCTTCGAGCACCCTAATAAAGCCTCTTTCATCACCCATCCTGAGGTACAGAAGACCTACTTTGCAGGTATGCTCTCAGGACAAATTGCACTAAATAGTGTGCATGCACATGCCGAAGTTCTTTATTTTTATAATATTGTGTATTTGGTAAGTTTACTTTCTCACAGCTAAAATACCAGGGTAGAGTCCTGGCACTCTGGCCAGTCAATAAAGTTTTGCCATCACTTCCAAACCAGGCCAACAGTGGTAGAAATGCAGTATCTTCATCCAGATCTGCAGTTGCATTTTCATTGCTCACAAACAGAGCAATCCCATGCATATGCCACCATAAAATAAAAAAAACCACAACTGGAAATGCACATTATGTTAAAGCTCTGATAAACCAATGATCTAATTATTTAAATATCTGATAATATCTTTCAGGGATATTTTCTTTGGACCAAAGATATCTTTTGTGATCCCCTGCAACAGTCAGTGATGGACATCAAGTCTGCCAAGTGAAGACAACACACATCGTTGTACAATTATGCAATAATGCTTTCAAGGGGAAAAACAAAAGCACCACCACAAAAAAACCCCTTCCTTTCTAACCACAAGACAGTGCTTCTTCCTACACTGTAGAAAAGTTTCCTTCCTATACCTTATTTGAATGCCAAATGTGTACAAAGTTCTCCTTTCAAATGTGGTAGCTGACTTAATTTCCATAATGGTGTAGGAGAGTGTACAAGCTCTTAAAGCATCCTAATACGCATCCCCCATCAAAAAGCCTAACTCTTGTTACTCAGCACAAAATTCTGAACTAGTCTGGATGAAGAAACTTTTCAAGCCTAAGCCTTTACATCATTAGGAACATGACCCTCATAGCAACCTACAGCAGTGCAGCTTCCTATCCCTTTATTGCCATCACACAGTTAATGTTTTCAGCTGAAGCTACTCAGTCCCTGGCACTTCTGCAGACAGGCTCCCATGTTCTATTTAGGCATCTTAAAATACATGCACATACAAAAGGCAAAACTTCACCATTCATATTTGAAAATTCTACCGGGGAAAAAAACCTTACAACTCACATTAATAGTACTAAAGCACACTTAGGTCTTAATTATGTCTAACTGGTCACTTGCATTAACTATGCAATCTGTAAAGCCTTACATTTCTTAATCTTAACATTGAACATTTAACATACTAGAACAGTTACAATAGTGTGTGTATATAAATATTCAGAAAGATATCTAAGGAGGTTGGGACTGATGCAAGGTCTGTTAAGGCAACATAAAAACCCATGCTTAAGGAGCTTTTTAATCAAGCCTTGCTTGAAATACAGTACCCCAGAACTAACTTAAAATGCTGGCTTTTTATCTTCAGGCTAGCACTGTAAGGAAATAACTGGGGAAGTGAAGACAAAGAGGTATCTCAAAGTATTAGAAGCAATCATCTTAATGTTTAAGAGGTATCGTGATCGAGGCTGTAGATAAACAGTCACCTCTCACTACCTGCCAATACCAATTTGCAGTACAAGAGAAAAATAGCCAAAAATTTATGTCTCTCTGTAAGTTTAAGAAAGCCACCTGAACAAGCTGGCTTACAGGCAGTAAGGCTGGCTTATTGCCTTCCAGATAAAACCTCTTTAGCTATCAGTCACATGGAAGGTGTGTACAACTGAGGTAACTATTTAGTCTTTTCCACTGAAAATGCACTGCTCATCTAATAATCTTACACCATTACACCACAAAAACTGCTACCACCAGTTTACCAGACTGCCTGTGAAATCAGTATGAAATATCATGATGACTGTTTTTCTTCCTCTGTTAGTAAATGAGGGTTGGATAGCAGTGGAGGGGAGTGATTATACATAGCTAAAAATAAGCATTTGAAGTAAATCTATGTATACTATTTTTGCCAAGTAATTTTTAGGCTACTGACTGTTAAACAACCAGTTTGTGTCACCAGGCTTTTTAAGCCTGGTTTGTGTAGTTAATCCTGACTCATTTGGGCTTCCTACCAAATCATCAATTAAGGGTAAAAAAACCCCCATAAGTCTGGCAACCCACAGTCAAAATAAGCAAAGTCAGTGCTCTGCTAAGAAAACATATGGTATCTGCTCTTGTGCAAAGCCCTCTGTAAGCTTCTAGCAGTAATAAGGGCATGTAACTTCTGTTGGTTGCGCCATTTAGTTTCCACGTGAATCATGTCACATATGCCTGGCATTCTCAGCTTTCCAAAGCAGCAGTAGCAAAAAAAAATTAAGGCAGATGCCAATCTGCATCATAAAGTGAGTGGGTAGTTTTCAGTTGCTTTCCTTCCACCACTCCCGGAAAATCCATAGTTCACGAGAGAATAATGTTGCTACTTTCCACATGCAGCAGGATAGGGGCGCTTAGGCTACTACTTTGACTGATTTCCCATAAAAACTTGCTTTTGTTTCTCTCCCCACTCTCCTTCCCTCCCCAAGCTTCTTCTGCAGGTCCTGCCAGTCCTAGGTGAGAACATTCACCCTTGCCACACACCCTGAGAAAAAGCCTTTTTCCTTTAGATGTCCTATCCACAGCCAGGTGCCCTGGCTGTTTCTCCAACCAGCACTTTGAAGATGATGAGCTCAATTTGTGCAAAGGATGTTTAGCAAACAGCTTTACAGTCACTGTAGTGAAACGGGTGCTAAAACATCTCTTCAAAGGAATACCAATTTTAGCTGCCACTAGCTAGATATCACTAACCACCTTGAACTTACGCCAACACTGCAGAACTTTGTTGTGGAAATACATAAGACACTGCAAGTGAAAGGAATCAGGCCACTGACAGCTACCGGGCAGGCAGCCACTTTGAGGTTAGGGTTTATCATTGTTCAGTTCTATGTGAGTGTCACAGGTCAAAAAAGCAAACTGGAGCATTAGTTGCAGTGACGCCAGTGAAGTTGTAGCTTTCAAAAAATGCACAAGATGAACATTGAGCAGATAAGACCATAGAAATACTGCTTTCTAATTTTTCCCAAAGTAAGAAAATGCTCTAAAACATCTGATAAGGTTAAAGGTTGCAACAAATGCTGACTGAACAAGCTGAAGCCATGTCCTCCTCTGCTTTAAGAGAAATCTTCTCCCTCTGCCTTTTCTTCAACCTATGTGCAAAGCTTAAAGCAGAAATAAATCATATTCCATATACCACACTTTTAGACTGGCACAATAAAAAAAACAACAAAAGAAGTCATTCACAATATTATCTTCAACATCAGACTTTACTAAGATACTCAATTAAAAAGTATCACTGGGTATTTTTTTCATACGTTACCATAAAGCTTTGGGTTGTTGGGTTTTTTTGGCTTTTTGTTTGTTTTTTAATAACCAGGCCTGACCTAACGCATGCAACAAAAAATAAATAGTATGCCTATTAGAAGATACCGTATTGACCCAGCACAGACTCTGTCTTCCATTCTCAAACGTAAGTTCCTAGCCACATTCTATGTAGATGAATGGAAAAGTCAGCAGCTAAAGGATTTCTTACCTAGTGGAAGGATTTCTCAGCACAGTAAGCTGCAGCAGTCTTTTCATCCATACTTGTAGCTTTGAAATTTGAGAGCTGCATTTTTTCCATTTTAATATAGAAGCAGGAAGGCCTCAGTGCTTGGAAGCCCATATCCCAGCAAAGACAAGATGAATAAACAAATCAAAGCCCCCATCAATGCTTGTTTCCAAAGGGGAAAAAGAAAGTATTATTCAGCCATTCCTGCCCAGATAACAACTGGAACTGTCAGTTAAAGCCTCTTACCTTAGGAAAAAGAACCTATTGCCAAGTCTGCTACAGCTTTTTATTTTCAAAGGCACTGCATCATGAGAACTTGAAGTACATTAATAAATATATCCTTGGCACACTTTAATTGAAAAATATTTTAATATTATTACATAATTAGTCAAAGCTTAAATATTTATTGAGTTACTTGTACCTAATAAATTACAGACACACCCACGTGAGCAACAATATCAGTGATATTTATTTAAAATACTTTTGCTGAGGAAATTTATTTCATAAGAGATGGCTTTCTAACAAATCAGCAAGGTTATGAAAAATAAAACAGAGAAACTCTCTGGGGAGAAAAAAGTTACAAAGAAAGCTTTTCCATATCAACAAAAACCCTCAGTCTTTTGATTTGCGGCCTGAGCCTCAGTCCCAACCTTTTCCATCTAGTGAACCCCACTATCCATCTTTAGATCTGGTTTGTTCTTGTCATTCTTCACCGAGTAGATGAAATACGTTAAGGTGTCCTTTTCATTTACTGGGATTGTTCTAAAATGGCAGCCAATTATCTATAAAGGAAGAAAGCAACAAAATTAAATCACCTAAAGATTCAGATTTAAATCAACTACATTAAAGTTTAAAAGTTTGATCAAGCAGCTTTAAAAAAAAAAAAAGGAAAAGCTACCTCTCTCCAAAAGTCTTTAATAGTCATAAAAAAGTAAACAAGAACCATTTTACTGAGAACTATGAAGAAAATATAGCAGATTGTACCCTTATTTCCAAAGTAAAAAGCCCAGAATTTTTTCAGGAAAAAGATCTGTTCTCAAAACGAGCATGGGAGTATCACTATACAAGTATAGTTAAATCATGACTACAAAGCAAGCGATACTATACCAACAGAGGTACAGCACAGAAGTGAGAGGCTACTGCTCATCACTCGGGTGTGGGGGGGAGAGCATCTGTCTGTATCAAATCACATATAGAAACATCTAAGACTCATCTATTTGAGCTTAAAGAATTATAACTGAATATTCAGCTCTTCAAAACAGAGCTATCAATGAATATTCACCATCCTGTAACTACTAAGATATGACAATCTCTAAACAGTTGCCAAATCACTTTTGTCATTCCAGAAGTCTCTTCCTTCATCAAAATGAACACCAGTTTCAAAAGAAAGCACTCAAAATAATACACCTACTTAAGACTATTCTCTGGCTTTTTTTCAGAATACTAAATGGCTTAGAATTAGCAAGGCAAAGTGAGAAAAATGGGACTGCTCATTTAACTACCACAGGGTTTAAGTATAAATGTTTAGCATAATTAGCAAGTTAGAAAGTTTTCTAGCTCCCCCCTCCCCCCCAAAAAATCCCAGAGAAACAGTTTGACAAAGTCCTTTAAAGTAGACTCCTAAGTAACAGCTAGAGGAGTGACTATTGTACATTAGGACAGGTTACAAGGAATCACATGCACTGTAAACTAAGGAAGTTCTGTAGTTATGGCTCACAAATACCTGCAGGTCAAACAAAGCATGACAGAAGCTTTGCCTGTTCATTTCAAGCAGCACAAGAAACGTAAGCCAGCTCAAATATCTCATGAGATGTACCTAAGGCAGACCCTTCGAAATGCCAGTTTTGCAGAACAAAACCTGTTTGTGCTTTTTCAAATCACAGTCCTGCTAATTCAAGAGCTAGCTGTACTTCAGCTCACATATAAGAAAACAGAGGACTGATTTTAAATTCTTACTCATAGTGGCAGCAGCACTATTCTTTTATAGCTCAGCCTTGAGATCTCCCACACATTTAAGGACTTTGCCTTTAACCCACACAAATTAAGGGAGAGACCAACAAAAGGTCGGTGACAAAGTACAACTGAGTGCATCACTGCACAAAAGTGAGAAAACAGTTCCTATATCTCCCTGCTAAGAGACCACCAGTTCTCCCATGTATTTACATCAGCACATTGTAACAGCATCTTTGCAGCACAGGATTCCTTACTCACAATGCAGCAAGGATGCTTACACACAGCTGTACTCACACACAGCTTCAGCACTTCAATACTGATAAGAAAAAAAAAAAACAATTTCATAAAGGTATTTTTCTGATGACAGATCCTAGTGATTTTAATTAACATAATTATCAACACTTCATGTTTTTAAGCAGCACACACTCCTTTTGGAAGTTAAGAGTCTCTCCTCTAGAAAAAGCTTTTACTTTTGATTTACTTGGCTCAGGAGCTATAGCCAATGAAGGAAGCTAGATAAGCAGTTCCCTTTTGTTCTCCTAAAACCCAGATTACATATGCTCTTTATGCAAGGATCACATTGTACAGAAAACCACATGCCACAGCAAGTTGCATTTTCTATTAGGGAACAAACACTCATACGTACTTCAACGAGCTGTGCTTTGTTAAGTCCCGGTCTGGTCTGTAGCTTGAAGTGTCTTTTGTACCTTCGAAGTGTGTTTACTTGCAACTGATATAAATCAACCTAGAAGAAAAGTGGGGGTAAGGGGAGGAAAACAGGCTAATGTAACTGAAAAGGATTCAGTCATTAATAGTTTGCCTCTCAAAAATATTTTGGAATCTCATACATCAGCCCAGCTCGGCTTTTTGTTGTTACTGAGCATGGCTTGGTCTCCCTTTAGCTGTGGAGAATACTTGGAATTCATTACTGTACTTTAACCAGTTCTGGGTTTTTTGTTTGTTCCCCAGTTCAAGCATGATAACACAAAGCCCAGTAAACAACTTTCATATAACATCTATGAAGATGCTGACTCAAAGGAGACCCCTATACTGCAATTTCAGACATCAAATTTTACATGAGTTGCATGCAAGATAGAGCACATCTGCACTGTGAGATAGCACTTATTAGAACCACAAAAAAGCCTAGAACACAAAGGTTTCTTGGCTTGAGGTGAGAGAAAAAAAACAGCCGCTCTTGCTCTCCAAACATATCCCTGATACATAAGCACAATGCAGGAGCTATATACACAGGCACAGTTGTCCAAAAACTATTTTCCAGTGAGGGTTGACAGTTGAGAGAATTGCACAAGGTCCTGTTAGGGATACAAACACACAACCTGAGCTCAGTAATCCTTCAGTTTTGAATCCCATGAACTCTGATCAATAGTCATTTCTCCCAGCAACAGCTTACCCTCCCACCCTCCTTGATGATGTAAGAGAGCTTAATCAGATGACTGAGTGCGAAAGCAGGTGACAAAGCAGGCTGAATGAGAAATTCTGCTAGATCGGTTAGAGTTACAGCACTATTCTCCAAACTCACTGCTGCACTAAAGACTGGTTAAGGCACTCATACTTTAAACTCATGTAGTGGCCTCAGCTACAGAATATTTAAATACCAGCAGTGTTACTCCATGCTTGGTAACCTGGCCGAGCTTGATGTGATGGCACCTTGCATGAGAGAGGATGGGTATCCTTTCGTATTCTAAAGTTTATATGGCATAAATTCCACTTCCCAAGTCACAGGGGGAAACCTACATCCCAGAGCACCACGCAGAGGAGGAGCAGCAGCTTTCCACCAAGTCCCTGAAGCTACCAGTGCTATGGAAGCCTCTTCCCCTCCCATAGGAATCACTTCTAATGGGTAATGATGGTCATGACTGAGGGGGAAACGGAAGGGCCTTGAAAGTATTCAGAAAAATGATTTTTTTTTTTTTCCTTAGTAAACTGGATAGCAATTGAAAATAAAGAAGGTCAAGAGCCAATGGGCATCTAAGGCATACAGTAATCACATAGCATGAGCATGCTGCGGTTGTCCAAGTGGCCAGCTGAAACTCCTCAGAAATACTTTCCAGGCAGCTTTCTTCCCTGCAGTAATACCATTTTTAAAAAGCCCGTGCTTTCTTGTTCCAGAGATATCCATCAATTGTGACATGTTTTATAATTCTTGCACGAGAAAATAAAACAGGCTTGTGGGAGAGCTGTGATTACCACCATGCCAGACAGCTACCTGAAGCCAGGGAATGTTAGCTTTAGATGGAATTTTAAAAGAAGCAATCCCACATATTTAACAGACAAGCAACACAGTCAGCTTCAAACTACTCCAAATCCCCTAAAATCCTCTTAGAGGATCCTCTTAGCCTTCAGCCTGGAGCCATGTACCTTTAGGCAGGGATTCTTGCACAAAGTTTTGTTCACTTACATTGCTGATACCTGCAGATGCTGACCATAAGGATGCCATTAAAATAACACTTACAGAGCAATCTCTGAAGAATGCTTCAAAAATCCCTCTTAGAAGGGACCAGGTAGGCATGACAGCCTCTGCTCATAATTAACACACTGAACAGTGCCTGCTAAGCCAGGCTGTCGCAGCAATAACCCAGAGCACATGTAGGAAAAAAGAGAGCCTTAGGTGCAGTCTCTCCCACTATACTACACAAAAGGTTTGAAAGCTGTAGCTCAGTTTTATAATGGATGAGGTTTCACTGGTCTGCAGTGGAGAAGACAGGTGAGAAAAACACCATCCTTCTCCACTCCTTTATAGCATAGTTCCCTGAACATATCTTCCCCCAGTAAGGGGTATAAACAAAGAGGTACTTTCATTGAACTTCGTGTTTAATGCCACTAAGGCAATGGAGTAACTGCAAGAGCCATCTGCAACACATTTACCACAGAAGGAAAGAATCGGAGGGACGGGGCAGTGGAGCATTTACATCCCGAGTCCTTTGTGCAATTCCCTTCAAGTTGTCAACTGCTGCAGAAGACAGAGTTTGCTGATTATGTAGCAAAGCACCACTGTGGAGAGAAAGCACTAAGGAGGAATAAGTTGAAAACACCAATTTTATGAGAGAGAACTAGCAGACAAAAATAATCTAGAGAATCTTGTCCCTTCTACGCTGCACAATAAATACAGAAAATATACTGCAAAATTCAGTTAGCTTTTGTTATACTAAGAACTGAGTGAATTTGGAGACTTCCCTTTCCCACAGGCCCCAAAATAAGGAGAGCTGCAAGGGTGGAAAAGCTGTACCTGTGCAGACTCGGTAGCTGTTAAGAACAAGGTTAACACAACAATTAGGAAAAACCCAAGTGTTTAGCTACCTCTGGAGTGTCGATGTCTTGCACTGGTGAGTCACCATCATCATCGCTGCCTTTCCTCTTTCTTCTATTTCTCACACTCTGAATTAAGTTTTTGTGGAAATCACAAATATACAGATGTCTCGCCTAGAAGAGTAATACGGCGCCTTTCAATCAAATCCATTTAAGTATCTTCCAGACTTACGATACAACTGTGCGCACAGAGACAACCCCCCAGCAAACAGTCACATTGTCTGAGTTGAGGAAGCTTTTCTATTGGATTCTTCTAAATAAAGAACGTGTTATGCTGCAGATCACCGCCACCGGCTCGGCCCGGAGGACGCTGAAGTGCTGCAATCGACTGATTCAGTGCTCAGAGGCTGCAGAGACACGCGAGTACAGCCCGCCCCCCAGCACCCAGCGCAACGCGGGGATCGGGAAGCAAATAAACAAAAAAACAAGCTTTCAGTTGTTCTTTGGAGCGCAAAAAGCCGTCTCGCATTTCCCATCTCTATCCTCCCTTCCTTGTTTCACTTCCTAGGCGAGGCGAGACAACACATTTGTCTTTTTTCAAAGTTTCCCCTTGTACGGATCTGCACGCTTTGCGGGAACTCTTCGGCGCGTACCGACCCCGATTTCCACAGCAGCGTACTTTAATGGCCACGAACGCCCGGAGCCGCGTTCAGGGGACAACTC
>NW_010100764.1:0-20875 GCF_000699245.1 Pterocles gutturalis | reverse complement strand
GGCTTTTCCCTAACGGGATTAAGGGCCTCTCAGTGACTTTTTCCATGCTAAGCGCTTTCCGGGAGAGTGCGATACTACGTGGGAAATGGGAGAGATGTCACCGATGAATCAGGGGTTTTGTTTACCCTGGGTTTGGCTGGGGTGTTTTCTCCCCCTCCGGAGGGGCGCCGTCCCGGCAGGCACACGGCTTCGACGGCGGGGGGTTCGGGCTGCCTTTGTTATACACAGAATTCCTGAAATCTTTATGTTGGCACATTCCGAGTGGATTCCGGCCGTGCCTTGGGCTTTGGCTAACTGGGTCAGGGGAAGTTTCAAGTTAACAGGGAGCTGTAAAACAAAGGAACGCGCCGTTCTAGGAGCCGAACGCTTGATTGCCTGGTTAAAGTGCCTTGGCACCGGCCTTGTTTGCGGTGCTGGAGCCCAAGTATGTTAGATCTCAGTCGTGGAGTGTCAAGGTTGATCTACCAGTGGCATGCACTTGCTTTAGTAGAGAACTCTGCCCTTGCTTTCCCCCTACTTGAAACCTGTTGTTTCCTCTGCATATTTTTCGAGGATGAAAAAAGTACACGCTGCCTGAACGTACTTGTGTAAGGGTCTTATACTCATCTTTCAGACTGGTAATCAGGAAACTTTTAGATCTCCGATGTTTCTTTCTAATAGTTGCTCTTAAAACAGCTGGAGTCTCTGAATAGTCTGCTCCGTAGCTTCGATTTATAAACCGGCGTCAAATCTAGCCAGCTAGGACAGTATTTGAAAGCTCTCAGCCCTACAGCTGTGCTCCAGCAGAGGCCACCAAAGGTCTGCTTTGTTTTAACCTTTGGATGCAATTATCAAGGTGGGGTGGTTTGAAGCAAGTTAAAATTACTTACCTTTTCTTTTGGTCAGCGGAGCCTTATTTTAAACGTTTAGGACTGTGATTCAGCTGCAGTTCAGAGAAAAGAAAAGAAAAACAAACATGTGCTATGACTGATAAAATGGCTTCTTTTGTTTCTGAAGCATTCTTAGTCTCAGGATCCATCTGTAAGCTCTTCCAAACAATGACCCTTGTCAGGATCCAGGAGGTCTGCATGGTAAGGATCAGGTACTGGAAAGCATGGCAAGTTTGCTTGTGTAAATTGATACTCATTGAAACCTCATCAGGCTCCTTGAAGAGACTTTAAAATGCTTTGTGTGTAGTAAGCTTGGAGGTGCCATTTACACGTGGTCCATAAGATTTATACTTTGTGTAACCTAGTGGTTATGAGGGCTTTCATCAGGATTCTGAGGAAGCTTTCTGCATGTATTTGACTTCCAGGTGAATTTACTGTTGTAATTGCTTTCAGACTGTTATATGCAAACATCTTGTTATGCCCTAAACACTGCATTCGGGTAGCGGTAGTGACTCCCTTTTCCCTTTGGAAAATGAAGTCACTATGGATTGGAGAAACTGTGTCTGTGTTCTGCATTGCTCTTTATCACTATGTCAGTAACTGATACTGTGCTCGCTGCCACTGCACTTGGTTTTTGTGCGAATGAAGATGAGTATTGGGAATTATGTAGTGGGGTTAGGATGATCCAAATTCTTTGCATGAACTATAATCTCAACAGAGCTCTTCAGAATGAAGCATCACAGTAATTAAGTGTCTGATACTTTTTTGATTGCTTAATCCTCGCTTTCCTGGTTCAGTGTCTTCTAAGGACAACCAGGAAATCTTTCTTAGCGATTAAAATGCTGTTTAGGCACTGACATGGTTTGCAAAATGGGATGTGTTGTGTAAAACCTAGATGCTTAAAAGCGTCATAAAGTTCCTGAAATCGTAGTAACCCTCGACTGAGGAATGGCCTAATATTCCAGGACTGCTTCAAAGCTTAATTCAGAACAAATTTGGATGATCGCATTTGTGTGTGTGTTTTAACAGATACCAATGTTTTCTCCAGAACTTCCTTGTAGGATAAAGGAAGTCTCTTGTTTCAAGACCGTTCTCTTTTAATTGCTGAAATAACAGTATTTACATTTTCAAGGACAATGTA
The DNA here is from genome assembly GCF_000699245.1 of Pterocles gutturalis. NCBI lineage: Eukaryota > Metazoa > Chordata > Aves > Pterocliformes > Pteroclidae > Pterocles > Pterocles gutturalis. The sequence goes on along the minus strand of NW_010100764.1, from coordinate 18,865 downwards.
GTGTTTGTTCTGCCTTGGCTGCATCGGTTTCATCCTGTTGTAGTAATCCTGGAATGAGTCATTCTAGTAGCAGGGGAAAGAAAGCACTGAGATGGTGTAACACCTACAGTTTGTTGAGGTTAGGGATTTTCAGGTCTGGTTTATTTTCAAACAGGTATAAAAATACTAATTGCTGGGAAAAAAATGAATTTATTAAATCTCACAATTGATTTTGACATCAGCTGCATAATGCCTGTGAATCTTAATCCCAAATTGCAGTGAGTTCCTGTGAATTTATTGTCCCCAGAGCCTTTGGAGCCTTCTGTTGCCCTTTAATGGTCTTTTACCAGTACTATTCTAGTCTCACTTCAGAAAGAAATTATTTTTTCTTTTCTGAATAGGTGAATTGTGATTTAAAACTTGCTTTTCTTTTTATTTTTTTTTTTTGTCTTTTTGCATATATATTTTAAACAAACAAGGCCTGCATTTAACAGTAGAAGGCTGAGGTTATTTTTTACTTAAATATTACGTAATTAACACAGGTACTGACTGCAGTATGGGAATTAAACAGCTTCGTGCAGCAGCAAAGACTGCTCCCGGTCATTTCACAACTTAAACTATTAATGCTTGAGTTGTTATTTTGTTTTCTTTTAAATCAGATGATTGCTTTTTGAAAGTTCATGTTGCTAGGGAATGTTGTAGATTTCTGTTTCAAATGAGAATGCATACTGGGCAACTCCTTTCTGTCCAGTGTTAGCTGACCCTTTCAGTTGTAGACATATTTAGGCTGTTTATGATCCAAGCCTAGTAACGATGAAGTGAGCTGTAGGAGCTCTGGTCTGATATCATGTATGGCATCTACCCTGATGTGTATCCATCAGCTGCAGGCTTTGTTTTTAGGAAACATGAGCTACCCAAGTCTTTCTGAATTTAGGTCAACATTGTCACTGTGTATGGGTGTTGGAACCTCAGATAACCATGGCTCCTAATCTAGGAAAAAAACTAAACTCATTTAGTGCTGTATTTTCACATGTACAATGTGAAAATGACAAAGATATTGTGTGATGCAATAGTAGGGTCAGTAAGAAGTGTTCAAGGAAAAATATAAAACCCCTTTTGTTCTGATTTTTCTTGGTGCCTGCTCCCTTTCCATGCTCTTGTCTTTGCTTCTGTTTTGCACCAGCAATCCAGAACCACTTGTGAGAAACTTATTTTTGTTTCTTAAAGGTATGGAGATTATCTGGGTATGCTCTATATGCATGTGAAATGTTAGATTTAGGATGTCTAGTTAGGTGTGGGTGTGCTTTCATTAAGCTAGGCGTGAGTTCAGATATTTTGGACCGCTCTGGATTTTTCCTCATGTTGTCTCAATAATACCTCTCCCACAGGCATTTTGTTGTCATTACTCTGTCATACCAAACTAACTCTTTAACATCAGCCTGCATTGTATTGATAAACTGAGCCTGAACTCAACAATGTTTGGCTTCATCTAAACCAAGGTTTCACATACTTGTTCAGGGTATTTGTTATTTTCTTTGCCTCATTAGTCTTTTTTTAAAATTATTTAAAGAAACAGTAAAGAAAACCTATGAATCTCTCCTGCACATCACTGTTAACAGCAAGGCTGTCTGTAGTCTGGCTTGCTGTCTCTGTTCTAACATCTGCTTCATCATCTATCTCTGCTTAATAGGCAGCAGATTTGACTGCTGGTGTCTGTAGCCTCCTTAGCGCAGCGTTGTATAAGCTGATTCTGAGAATCTCCAGGAACATATGGACTGTTCAGGCAAGGGACAATTTATAAGGAGGGGCCAAAAGCAACTGCAATCCATGAAGCTGTGTGAAGGAAGTTTCCAGATCCTCCTTTTCTCTTTCCATGAAACCATTCCCACCCCCACACCCTTAGTCTGATCCTTGATGGTCCTTTGCCTCGAGATTGTTACAACAGATCAAGCTTTACATATTCATTGATTATTTTAAAGCCTATTTCTTAGCTATGTGGCCCAAACAAAACACCTATATGTTCTGGAAGTTAACAATTGTCTGCCAGTTATTCTTGTCACCCGAGGAAAAGCACGTAGGAAGAGACCTTTGTTTCTTTGCGCTCTTTATGAGGGAATTCTTTGGTTTGTAGGTGTTACAAAGATTTTTGCTGAGAGATGAGAAATAAAAGAATTTTGTCTCTTTCCACAGATGGAACATAATTTGTGGCTACATTGGGCAATGGGTGTTTCCTTTGTAGGTGGCTCTGAAGTGACTGAAGATGAGATCATGCTTCTGTCATCAGCTTTTACATGAAGTATGCTCTACATCTAATTAAGGGAGTATGACTGTTTTAATCTGTCAAGGATTAAAGCAAAAGGAAGCCTTCAGCTTGATCTCATAAATGTTCCTTTAATGCAGAAGAGAGCTGCTCCCATTCTTTACCCATTCTCTGAAGTATGTCCTGCTTTCTGAACCATCCACTGCAATTGAGTGTACAGTTTTTACAGTGTGACTGAAAATAAGCAAACTTTGGAATGGCTTTTGCAAAAGTAATCTCTAAAATTTCAGCCAGGTTGAAATCACTGCCCCGAGACTGAATTTTTTTCCCCCCTCTGTTTCAGCTAAGGAAGCACACAGAGAAGAAGAGGAGGGGACTTTGGAACAGATAAAGAAAAGCTGACAGTTTTCATGGAGTCCTCCTTCCTTTTAGCCAGTATAGCTTGTTAAGGCTATAACAAGTGCTCCAGGCCTTTTGGTACATTGCCACAATGCACTAAATCAGTTTGTTAGAAGGGCATGTTGCTGGATTTTCTTTGTTTTGTAAACTGATTAGAAATTAATGTATGAGATCCCCAGGGAGAAGGTTAGCAGAGAATGCAAATATAGAGAATATGCAAAGAAACTTTTTGGCCGAACTGTGAGGTGGTTTCTTGCTGTTATCTTTTTTGATATGGCTGAAGAACATGAGTTCCTGAAGTTGACACAAATATTTTTCTTAACAGCTTAATTCTTAGATTGTGTTTGTTCACTTGTGTGTTCCTAGTTAGGAAGATTGCACTATGTTCTTTCTAATAAAACTCGATGTTCGTTCTTCCTGAAAAAAAATACAAAGCCAGAAGAAGGGGAGAGGATAATAACTCTCCAACAGGAAGCGACAGATGAAGGTGTGTTTTTAGACCTTTTGTTTGCTCTGCAAAAGCCATCCTTCACTAACAATAGATGTACTAGCAGCTTTGAATTTCTGTTTTCAAATAAAGTTGAAGGAAGTTGATAAACTGTGAGTCAGTCTGACTCGCTATAGATATCGGGAGATTTCGTGTACCGTTTATCCAAAAGCAGTACTTGGGAGTAACTTCTGAGTAAGTTGTGGAGCACCTATTCTGGTCAGAATTAATTGGCTTTGCCTGAAGAGACAAATGACGGAACACAGCTGCACTAAATCTTGTTTGTTTGTTTGTTTGTTTTTAACTTTGCATAGGTCTCTGGCTTTGAAAAGTACTTTTGGGGAGTTTTTGTAAGAATTGTTTCTTAGATCTGTAAGGGGAAAATGTAAGGTTAAAAAAGTGTTAAGGCGGGAGAGAAAGAAATACCAAAATTTCATAGGAGAAATTGTGGTAATACTGATGTTGCTGACAGCACTGACTTTGAGGGAAGACTGGATTTTATCAAAATGTTTCTGCATTTAAGTATTGTCATGGACTAATACAGTAAGAAAGTTCTTAAAAACTGGAATAGTCAAAAAACTGCTCACTTCTTGTTTTTGCCTTTTCCTCGTCAGTACTGCCTTTGCAATAGAGCTGTCAAAGCTATCAGAAATCAGGATGCATGCAGGCTTAATGACGTTAGCTGTGCTTGCAGCCTTCGAGTAGTACTTTGCTTGCCTAAGCTTCTTAGTGCTTTCTCTACAGATGTTTGAAGTTGTAGTTAAGTTAGGACCTGGAGAAGTAATTCTTTGCTTAATTTAATTTCTGTGTTTTTAATGTATTAATTAATTTTCTCAATACGTCACAAATTTTCAGACTGCATATTCATTACATATCAGCATGCAACTAGGTAGGTGAAAGCTAAATCTTTCCCTCTGACAGTTGCTTGTAGTTGTACTCCCCGAATCTAAAAAATGCTTAATTTTATTGTGCTCTTCTAAAATCAGTCCTATGGATTACTATTTAGTAATAACTTCAGAGAGTTCAGTGTGTGCATGTATTAACATAATTTATAAATTTAGTTTAATATTAAACATCAAATATGGGTAACACAGGATTGTAAGTAATACAGGACCTGGCAATGGTTTTACATATCTTGTTGTTAAGAGCTGAATGTTTTACAGTATAAGTAATGAAAACTTGTGGTTTTCATCTTAGCAGTTTCTAAATAAGTAGCGTGAAATATGAAGTCATCCCAACAGAAATACAGACATGTCTAATAATACTGTGGAATAACTGCACAGTTCACACAGGGAGTTGTACCTGAAGTCTTCAGTCTTCATGTCCCGTCTGTTCTTTTTATGGTTTTATCTACATAACTGCATAAGTACATTATATTTATATAATATGTATAATTATATAGAAAACATTAATATCTTACTGTCTTAGTATTTAAGTAGCATTACAACAACATTTCCTTCGTTAATCTTTTTGCAGTCAAGTATGTCTCTTAATTGACAGTGCTGCCAGCAATTCCGAAATGTCACTGTTACTTCAGCATGTACATCCGTCTCCACCTTTGTGGTTAGTACCTGAGGTCTTTGGCAGGCACAGTCACTTACCTCATGGCTAGAACAGTTTTGACATGGAAAGTGGCTTCTGGCATCGTGGGAGGAACATTTGAATGACTAGTAGGTATCATAATGGGCATCTTTAGCTTTCTTAATTCTGTACAAGTCACATAAGGAAATGTTTCTCCATGGCTATTCTGAGATGATCAGATAAATCCCTTGTAACACTTTCAATGTACAGAGCTTTTTGGTGCTGAGAAGAAAAGTTGAGGCAAAAGCTACTTTTATCTGTCACAGGGTCTGAAACAGTCTCAAGTTTTCTGTGCAGATCTCTCTTACTCCCTGGATGGATTTGACAGAGAAGTTACCTAGTGCTCCATTAGTACTTGAAAGATTATAGACAGCAGAGATTTAGCAAAGGATTAGTCAATTGGAGAGTGTGCATTATCCGGCCAGGCTTAGAACCGTGATTGTCTCTTCAATCATTTTTATTAGTGTCTTATTCAAAGATTGAATTATGTAACAATGACGTTTCAGGGGAATCTGGCAGGAGTTTTTCTTTGGCTTCTCTCTCCTCCCAACTCTTCAAGCCTGGGAGAGGGGAAAAAGCATTATTTTCATGCTTCAAACTTGCAGCATGAAAAGCAGCAGTTCAGATAACTGAAGAGGAATGACTTCAATTGCAGCATCTGCATTTGGATGATACCTTAGCATGGTGTAACTCTTGAGAGAGGCAAGATGCGGTACAAGAAATATATAACTATTTTAGAAGCAGCGATAGGTATTACTCCTCTTAACAAGAGGGAGCTGCTTCCTGAGGGTAGACATGCAAATCTGTGGCAACATCCAGGGTAAGTGTTAAAAAGCAATCAGTGAGTAACTGTGGGAAAACCTGTGCTCACCTTGAATCATGCAATTTTTAAACTTGTTATCAAAAAAGAGGAGAGTCACTCATAAAACAAATGATCTTTTTTTGTACCTTCCATATGGTGTATCTTCTGCAGTTATAGTTAAACTGTGTCGTTTCATTAGATTTCTGTGTGCTTATTGTTCTTGGCTAGTAGAGTAAGTAGGAGGTGTTATTTCTAAATCAGAGGTTTGCTGAAGAACAGAAAGGATAAACAGGTGTATACTCATCAGAATGAAAATTAAATGTTTGTTTTGTGTTTATTGCTTATTACTAAGCTGATATGTGTATGTTTGCATGCCTCCCTCCCCCTTGTTTAAAAAGATACATATTTTAGTATTACCTATGAGAGAACTAGCAGCTTCTAAAAGTGGAAAAGAAAAACACTTTTTTCTCTGTGTGCAACTTTCTTCCTCTGCTAAGAAGCAAGAGTTCATCATACTTAGGTATACTGTTTCCCTGAAGGAATGTTTTAGTTATTAGAAGAGAAGTCAGTTAAGGCTATTGATGTTAAAAATGTGAAATACTGAATGTTCTGGTTTTGTTAAAAACAATCCAGAGTGCTTTCTTGTATCACACAACTTGAGTATTAGGCTTCAGAAAATTATTTCTGTTCATAACTGTCGTCCTCAAAAACTTACTGTGTGTGAAAGGGGATTGTAGTTCTCTCCCACCTTCCCCTATATGAGTAGCATCAATAGATGGACATCTTCACAGCCCTTGTAGTCTTGTATTTTTGCTATACATGAGAATGCTGTTACCTTGTTTGAGACATTGCAGAGAAGTGCAAAATGTGAGAGGCTTTAATTCAAAAGCAATTAATGTTTGTACTGGTTTGTAATAGTTTTGTGTAAGTAAGACTTCAAAGAAGAGCCTGGAGTAAAACTGTGACTGTGTGGCTATAACTGAACTCAGATTTATCCTGTAATTTTTCCACAAGAGCACTTATTCTAATAGTGGTAGTAACAGTAAAAGCTATTAAAATACAATGCACCATATGATTAGTTTTTGTGGTTTTGGTGATGCAACTGAAACAAAAGAAGTCTAGAAAATATGTTGATGTCAACAGTTTCCAGCCTCTTATCAACCCAATTATTCTTCACGTTGGTCCTAAGTTTCTGGTGTCACGTTAATGAGTGCTTGTGGGCTTTTGCTAAAAATCTGTCCATCAAAAGGAGTTCTTAGTACAATGTATTTGGATACAGGACAGTGGAGTGTCCTAGACTGTAACTTCCTTTTGATTGTTTCATGTAGGTTATCTACATGCCAATCTCTTTGAATTTTGTGGGGACTCTTTACGTGCTGATAAAATGGTACATGATTGCTCTTGATAGTTTTGAGGAACTGTGGTGGAAAGTAATGATACATTCTTGCAGAATTCTTATTTGTTTTCAAGTAGGTTTGTTTGGCCAGAGTCACCGCTTCAAGCGGTCTAAAACAAGCCATCTAAAAATGAAACTTGCTAACTTTAGCTTCCATTATTTTTTGTTTCATAACTGGGTCTGCTTGGCTTTCATCTACGATTGAGTGTTAGTCAGTATCAAAGTGCAAAAGGCACTACCTGTTAATATTTGTTTTTATTTCCAACATGCTTAATCAAACATCTCCCTCCTTTCAGGGAATGGTTTGGTTGATGCGATTGTTGTACACTCTTGTAATTCCAAACTGGTTAAGATGTATTTGGATTATGTTTGGATTGGCCATTCCAGCAGTTTCACAAAAGCAGAAAAGCTGTTGTCATTGGACTGTAATAGGGATCCCTTTTATGTTTTCGTTAAAACTTTCAGGGAAGGTTGGTAACCAGCAATTGCAGCAAAGTGAACTCTGTGAGTTGAAGAAAAAAGTTCCGTTCTTTTCATAGCTGCAGACTGCTTATTCTGTACAACTGGAGTAAGCAAATCAATAACTCATTTTGCTAACATCAGTTTATCACTCAACTGCTAGAGGTACCCTGTCACGTTCATATAAAAAAGATGTTTTAAAAGTATGTGTGTATGTAGGAAAAAAAACCATAATGACAGTTTCCAAAATCTAGTGCTGAATGCAGGATTTAGAGGTCCTCATCTGCCATCTCACTGCACAAATTCAGGTGCATGCTGAACATGTGCATACTTCCTTTATTTCTCTTAATCATATCATTAGAGTGTGATGCCAGCTCCAGTGCCATCACTTGAAAGTTGTGAAACTCGTGATCAAAAACCCAGACTAAGGTGCAAAAGAAAGCAGGAAAGGCAAATTTGTTATTTTGCTAAGGCATTAATTTACATTTCCATATAAAAGGCATTATAAAGTATGTTTTTCTACCTCCATTTTTGCTTGGAATAGTGATGTGCATTCTGTGACAGATTTTTATAGCTTTTGGCATCTTCACACAGAAACAAAATGATGACAGCAGTGGTACTTTGGGTTTAGCTTCCTTGTGTAACTTTCCTGCAGCCTCCAGAATAGTATTCTGTGCACAGCCTGGAACAATAAAGCTGATATTTGTTTGTAATGCACAGTGTAGCTCCTTGCTGCTCTTTGGTGACCACGGGAACTCATATTAAACATTCTTTTGTTCAGTGACTTCAGAAATCACAGCTTGATCTAAAATAGTACTTTATTACTTTTAGAAAGATGATTTTATGCTGGAAGAATCAGCAGAAAGGGAAAAGGACCTTCTAGTTTCGTGATGTGATGTCTGGCAGGTGCCTGCATTTTTGAAGTTTTTAAGAAGTTAATCTGAGACAAAATGTGTTTTTAAAATGTCTCAGAAGTTTTAAGTTTGCTTTTTTAACCTGGGAACCTCATTGTGATTGTGCTCAGGAAGAAGTGATTGCCACACACAAGACACATCAATAAAATGTAGGGTAGACTTGTAGATAACAGGGGAAATTCTGCAGAATTCTTTCAGTATCTCTTTCTTATGGCTCTCCTGATATCTAGAAATAGCTAATGGAGTATTAACTGGAATAAAAAACCCCATATGCATTGGAGAGGAAAAAACCCCCAAACCTGTTACAAGTATGGATAAGATACTCTTCAGGAAAGTGTGGCTATATCCTTCTTTGAAGATGGAACACTTTGGAAAGATGGTCTTTGAGAGGAATTAAGATGATCAAGATGTCTGCTGTTTTTCTTTTACAAAACCCAACAAACAAACCCTAACCACTGGCTTCTGTTTCTATTTCTGTCAGAAGTTCCTTCTTCATCTCAGTTAAACCATTCATTTTCTATTTTTCTAGACAGGATAATCAAGGGCTAGGACAAGGGCTGGGGGAGAGGAGGAGCCCTCCAACAGGGATAAAGATAACATACTGCTTGTGCAGGAGAGGGGTAGCTGAGGCCTGTTGGGCAGGGAAAGGAGTGGGAAATGACATTGGGAATTGTTTCTTTTCTATCATTTGGCTACTGGAGTTGTTAAGTTACCAACTGAAATCAGTGGAGCACATTTATCTATTCTTACTGAGGTTACGCTCAAGATACAATGCTCTTACTAGCTTAACTTTGTACGATCTTGTGCAAACTGAACTATCAGACTAAGACTAAATAAAAGCAAAAGGCCCAAATGCCCTGTGGAGAGGACCCGTGCAACAAAGGGAATATAAGCACGCCTCTTGTCTGTACCTTATTTAGTTTGCAAAAATGCGTTGTTGCCTCTTGTGCAGGGTTGCGTGGATGCCTGATGAGGGACGGTGATTAAAGTTTGCAGTGTTTCTGAAAGTGTAAATATTGCTGAGTATCTCCTTTATTCAAGCACTGTTTCCATTTGATTGCCAGGGAAGATAAAGCGTGCCAAACTAATCGGGAAAATCCTCTTTATCTCTAAGACTCAGTGTTCCAGGCTTCACAGTCACTCTTTTGTGATTATACGTGACTTAAATGAAACTTTGTTTTTCCAGGGAGCAAGCTACTGCGCTGCCATCTCCTTGTGCGTGGGACTGGGAGCACAGCTGTACATCAAGCCCAAAGCACCTCACAGCAAGTAGACAGAGATACTCAAAAATTGTCATCCCTCACAAGGTATTACTCAAGTTGCAACAGTTAGAACTGGCTGTTAGTTTAAAATGACAGACTTGTCATGTGTTAGCTTCAATGCTCGTTCTTTCAGCTGTGTTTTTAAAAGTTTTTAAGAAACTGTTCTTAATAGAGTAATATGTTGAAATCAGAACTAATTCTTTTGGATTCCCAGAGCAAGTTAGAATGAGCACAGACACATTTGCTGAAAGCTTGATGATGTACAACAGGCCTCCAGAAGAGGAGAAACTTCTGCAATGAACTCAATAGTCTGCTAAGGTTATGCAAATCCTAATGCACAGGCCTGTACTAGTTCACCTCTTAGCTAAACATTGCTAAAGAATGGATTTAATCCGTGGTGATGTCTTCAGCAAATATAAATATTTAGCATGTGTTTGAGGATAAATAAATTACTTTAATCACAGAGGCTAATATTAATGGGAATTGCTTAGAGACTTAGAGTCCTGGGAAACAGAATAGCCACACACAGGGAGAGTTGTTTTGCTGCATATTTTCTTATAGTACATCATTAAGGTAAATATAATCCTTCTGGCATCTTAACCTTGAGTTTGAAATCTTTTCTCAAGTGCTTCCAGGGAGAATATAAAATGTGTCCTTAGTTTTATGTGTTGATCAAACATGCTTGGCTTGTTTTTGCAAGTCATTAACAGATGACAATTTTAAGAGAGCAAAGGGGTTTTATGGTGGTGTGTCACAAAACTATAATTGACTTATCTTTCATTCTTGAGAGTTGATTAGCTATTTTTGCTCTAGTAATTTACTTGGAAATGTGGTTGTTCTGTCTTTCTAATTTGTGATATACTAGTTAATAAGACTCTAAAGACATAATAGAAAAGAAAAAAGGGAAAAAAAAAAAGAAAAGTTGACGTTATATAAAATAACAAAGCAGCAAGCCCTGTTCACTTAGGGCACTGAGTGGGAGAAAATATGATACGAGAATATCAGTGAAGCGTAGCTAGGCAAGAATGTCCCAGTTGAGGTCTCCATCAGACTCTAGCATTTTCCTCAAACAAAAAATGTTCAAGAATAAGGTGTGGTACACAAACCTTACACCAGGGAATGTGGATACTTGCAAGCCCACTCTTCATGACAGATACTCAGAACCATGTATCCACTAGAGAAATATGCCTCAGAAGCTGCACCCAGACACCTTGCCTGTGGAATCTCAGGAGCTGTGGAACTGGCAAGTGAATGACTGGAGTGGCTGTGTCCATCTGCTTTCTCCCTGATGATTGTTCTCACTATTCTCCCTTGGACTCCAGCTCATTTCAGTCCTTCCTGAAGAGTAGCACAAAAGTGAGCATAGTACCCTAGCTGGGACCTTGCTGTTATGAGTAGGGCTGCAGAACTGCTTTGTTTCTTAATGAGCTCATCAGCAGGAGATTTGCCAGTGTAAATAGGATGGAGAGAGGCAGAGTTTTGAAGCATAATTTTAGTGCTCTAAAGGACTAACTTGGTTGAAAAACTGCTGTCTGGAGCTTTGTTTTTTAAATTAACCTCTGTATCAGAAAATTTTAACAAGAAGGTTTTGTGTATGTTATGTCTTGTGCATTCTGCATATTATTTTGCTTGTTCTTAATAAGTATAATGATCTCCATGAGAATGGGATCTTTGTTTTCTTTACAGTGTTGTCTTAATTAATTTGAGCCAGAAGAGTTGATTACCATGGTAAAGTTTTTGATGTTGTAGGGCTTGACTTCTTGTGAGTGAAGGCGGATAAATTGCTAAAAGCAGAGGATTGTTTCACAGTCTTGCAAGGAGTAGTCAAGGAGCATGGAGAAGAGAGGAAGGAAATGAGATGTAAGCAAAATCAATGTTCAAACATAATGTGCTCAACGTGGTGCCTTCTGTTTAAAATGAGCAAGTTGGGGGTGGGGAAGATATTTCCTTTCAAGTGTTGATATGCGCTTTTGTATGGTGTTTGAGGAGAAAAACAGTACACACTTGTGTGGCTTGGATCTGTTTAAACCACTTTGTTACTTAGTTCTTTAGAATAACAGTACTAGCTTTTGTAGCTTCTTAAATTGATAGAGTCAGAGTGCATATGTCAAAGTTGCCTCAATAGTCTGTAGAGGTGGGTGTGTGTGTATGTTCAGGTGGAGTCACTGTTAAGTCCCTGTTTCACTCTCTAGCAATAGGTCACACTATTTCATTTGCTTGCCTTATTTAGCAGTGTAATTTTCAAGACACTGCAGTGTAGTTTAAAACACTGCACAGATGAAAATGTGTTTAGAATAAATAGTCTGTATTTCTTCATTTTCCCCACTGCCATTTTTTATTTGCTATTATCAAACACCTTTCCATAGTCTCATGATGCTTTATCTATCCTGTGAAACACGCTATATATCCATATTTTCTAATTCACATATTCTTTGCAGAGAGGTAGCAAAAAACAAAACAAGCAGTCTTGTGCTGGTTTTTAGCAGAATAAACCTGTGATGTGTGAGACCTAGTAGAACTGATAACTAATATTTCAAAACTGCTGAGAAAAAGATACTATATCACTGTATTTCATAGTATTAATGTCTCTACTGCTGTTCCTAGTTGTTAAGCATACCACAGTTTGTCACAATAATTTTTTTTCCCATTTTTGACCTTTGAGTTTATAATTTGCTTAGAACAGTTCTGCTTCTGGCTCCAAATCTTTACGGATGTGTTTGAAATTTTGTTGGTTTGAAGCATCTAGGTAAAACTGTATGTCTAGGTAAAAAACAAAAAAATAATAATCCTTGCCATGACAATGTCAAAATAGGTGGTCAGGTGAGCCACAGAGGATTTTGTGCTGTTGATTACCCCAGAAAAAGCATGTATGAAGTGTGCAATGCTGTTTATGTTGGGCTCTATGTTCCTTCCAGGGATCTCTTCTTTCTAAAATAACAGCCTTAGAATTGCTGCTTTGAAAAATAGAAAGTGTATATAACTGTGCTTCCTTACACTAGACCACAGATGGCCAGCGTACTGCACCCTGAAAGCTGCATGCCAAAATCTTTATGCTGCACTATCACAAGCTGTACTTTGGAAGCGGAGACAAGGGTCAGGTTAATGGACACGTCACTCTGCTTTAAGCTGGCACTTCAGTCATGCAGTAATGCAGGACTGATAGGCTGATTTATGTGGAAGGGGACCTCAGGAGGTTTCCAGCCCAAACACTTGCCCTAAGTAGAGTCAGGTGTGAGATCAGAACAGGTTGCTTGGGACTTTACCTGGTTGGGGTTTGAAAATCTCCAGGGACAGAGACTGTACAACCTCTCTGTGCCTTGAGTCCATGGGTTGGCTGCCCTCATGGGGAAAAATTTTCTCCTTATATCTGTCCTGGTTTCAGGTGGGACAGAGTTAACTTTCTTCTCAGTTGCTAGTAAGAGGCTATGGTTTGGATTTGTGCTGAGGAGAAGGCTCTGATGTTTATGGTTGCTGCCAGGACAGTCAAGGACTTTTCAGCTTCTCTGCTGTGCCAGTGTCTGCAGGTGCAGGAGAAGCTGTGAGGGAGCACAGCCCCAGTTACTAGCCGAGAATTCCACCTTAGGTTTAGGATTGAGACCCAGATTGGCCAATGGTATATTCCATATCATGCATGTCATGCCCAGTAGATGAGGATCTGTCCAGAATTGTTCTCTCTCTTGCTCTGGGTCATTTTCTTGCTCCAGGTTGTCTCCCTCTGGCTCACCACTCTCCCAAGGTTGTCTCAGTCTCTTGGGCACTTGGGCTCTTATCTCTGTTCCAAGATTGCAGTTTGGGGACTCTCCCTGCTCTGGGATCATTAGCAAGGAACAGGCTGAGCCTTGGATATTTTATATATCCAGGACAATATCCATCTGAACCTCCCTTGTTTGAGCTTTTGCTCATCATCTCCTATCCTCCCACCACACACCACTGTTAAGAACCTGGCTGTATCACTTCAATCTCCTCCACCAATGGGCTGCTATTAGGTGTCCCAAAGCTATCCTTCCTCCAGGCTAAACAAGCCCAGCTGCCACAGCCTCCTTTTGTAGGGACAGTGCTTCAGCCCCCGCTGTGTTGGTGGCCCTCCATTGGATTAATGTCTACACGTGCTACCAAGTGCCAAGATAGTATTCATGGCTTCTGTTCTCCAGTGCCCTCAAGATAGAGATTAAGATGACTGCGCCACACATGTGACTTAACCCCAGTGTAGAGCTGTGTGTTTGAACCTTATGTAGCTCCTGAGCAATTCGTGAGTCAGAGGTCAGCTACCTACACATCTTCTAATCCTGAAGGTTGTATCTGTTAGGGCCCAGCTTACTATATAAAGAAGCAGATGTAATTGGATTTCTGAATCATTTAAGTAGGTCTGGGTTGACTGATTTGTGTGATTTTGCAGGCTGATGACAAACAGCAGTCTAAAGAGATTGGCCAGAAGGGAAGGGGGAAAGGCTGTTTGGCAACATGGTATTTTTAGAAACTTCTACACTGCCTTTCATCAGAGGATCATGAACACGTGGCTTAAAAACAAAAGCAAAAGTGACATCTCTGTTCATACAGTTCAGCAACTGGACTAGCAGCCTACATTCCCAGTATCTCTTGCTGAAATCAGTTCCCAGTTCTTTAAGGAGGTTGCCTCTTTGCCACGCCGTTTAGCAGCGCTACTAAGCATTGAACTCTAACATTAAAAAAAAAAGAAAAAAAAAAAAGGAAAAGAACTGATTGTCAGAGGGGCTAGTTAAAAAGCCTGATGGTGGGGAGAAGGCAGAAAGAACTTGAATCACAACATGGTAACTAATCTTGGTTGCTGCAGGCAAGTTGCTGAATAGCCTCACTTGGTTGGCAGGAGTAACTGTGAGAGGCAGCTTCTTGTTTTAAATTTGCATCCTGTAGTGTATTGTTAAGTGGGTGTTCCCTCTGCTGATGCTGGAAGCAGCACAACTGCTTCATTCACAGGAGCACTAGGTATTTTGTGGAATATGTCCTACATTTTTCATGACTCAAGCTACAGCAAGTGATCTCTAAATTAGTGCTATGCAGACCATAGATTCAATCTGATTGTAAACTGAAAGTCTCAATGGGAAGTGTGGTCACTAGAAGTTATTTGCATGTTTCTCATAGAGTTAAGACCAATTAATCTTTCCATTGAAGTTGGTTTTAAAACCTCTCCACACCTACATAACATTTAATGAAATCCCCTGCCCGTGATACTGTTTTGCAGAGTTATTGCACATGCAGAATAGCTGGTCCTAAACACTGCAGAGGACAAAGCTGCACATTTATAGCCCAATTCATATAATCTTGACATAGTGTTGGTACCCAGCCTTTACTCTTCATGATGCAGTATCCCTTCCAGGACTGACTACAACAGTCCCTGTACCTTCCATTTCAAAGGGAGACAATGAGTGAAAAGTGTGGACAGCCATGCCTTCAAACAATCTTTAAATGTGCAGAGACCTGCATAGACAGAACAGACCATTTTGCTGAGTCTCTGGCCCCTCTTCTGCTTGTGCTGCTGTCCCAGGTCAGTTCTGGCTAGTTTATATGTATTCTCTATAGTCATTCATGACTTGCAATGCAGGGTCTTATGGCTTTTAAGAGAAGTTGAGTCAGGAGGATAAGTTATATCTAATTATACACTTAAAGATGAGCTTCTCTGAGTGGTTTAGGGGGTTGGTTTTGTTTTCTTTTGGTTTACGATGGAAGAGAATGCTGACCTCCAGTAGAATAGCTATTAGGTGAATTGGGTGCTTTGAATACCTGTTCTCCCTTTTCCTGCCACAGGAGGCAGGAGCTTGTGGTGCTGGGGGAGTTCCTGCAGCTCTTGCCACTAATTAACACTGCTGTCTTGTATCCTTTTATTTTTGGTTTGGGTGGCATCATCCTCCCCTTGTAAGGCCTACCTACATATCCACCTTGGGAGAACAGCTTGGTCAAAGGGTAGAAGGTATCCAGGAAGGTCTGAAAGTCTGTTCTCTGCAGTTGAATTGCCGGATAAGTAACTTGAAAATTGTGATTATGTTGATAGCTGTGCCATCAGTATGGGCATCTGGTCACTTGGCCAACATAAGCACTAGAGGTCACTTATTGCTCACCTTTGCAGGCTGGTATAGGATGCTTTATCTGCCCGTTGTGACAGAGTGGCTGTTTGGTTTGAGAAAAGAAATAAGAAAGCAGGAAAAGATATGTGTCTGCTGTGCTCTTACAAGTGAGAACTTTTACAGACAAACATGGGAAGTATTTTGTTAAGCCCAAATGGGTTGTTTTCATAGGATCACAATAGTTTGGGTTGGAAGGGACCTTTAAAGGTCATCTAGTCCAACCCGCCCTGCAATGAGCAGGGACATCTTAAACAAGATCAGGTTGCTCAGAGCACTGTCCAACCTGACCTTGAATGTTTCCAGGGATGGGGCATCTACCGCCTTTCTGGGCAACCTGTTCTAGTGTTTCACCACCCTCACTGTAAAAACTTTCTTCCTTATGTCTAGTCTGAATTTTTGGCTTCTTCCTAAAGATTCTACCAGTTAGAATCTTTAGAGTCTATCCTCTTTTAGTTTAAAGCCATTATCCCCTGTCCTATTGTTACAGGCCCTGCTAAAAAGTTTGTCCTTATCTTTCTTACGAGCTCCCTTTAAAGTACTGGAAAGCTGCAATAAGGTCTTCCTGGAGCCTTCTCTTCTCCAGGCTGAAAAGCCTCAACTCCCTCAGTCTTTGTTCGTAGGAGAAAGACTGAGGGAGCCAGCCTTCCGATCATTTTTGTTCCCCCCCCCTCTGGACTCACTCCAATAGGTCCATGTCCTTCCTGTGCTGAGGACTCCAGAGCTGAACGCAGTACTCCAGGTGGGGTTTCACGAGAGCAGAGTAGAGGGGGAGAATCACCTCCCTCAACCTGCTGGTTACACTTCTTTTGATGCAGCCCAGGATATGGTTGGCCTTCTGGGCTGCAGGTGCACATTCCCAGGTCATGTACAGGTTTTTGTCCACTAGTACCTCCAATAAGTCCTTCTCATCAGGGATCCTCTCAATCTGTTCATCCCCTAGCCTGTAATGATACCAGGGGTTGCCCTGACCCAGGTGCAGGAGCTTGTACTTGGCCATGTTGAACATCATGAGGTTCACGTGGGCCCACTTCTTGAGCTTGTCCAAGTCCCTCTGGATGGCATCCCCTCCCTCAGGCATGTCAACTGCACCACTCAACTTGGTGTCATCTGCAGATTTGCTGAGGGTACACTCGATCCCACTATGTCACTGATGAATTTACTAAACAGTACTGGTCCCGGTATGGATCCCCAAGGGACACCACTTGTCACCCATCTCCATCTGGACATTGAGATGTTGACCACTACCCTCTGGATGCGACCATACAACCAATTCCTCGTCCACTGAACAGGCTACCTGTCAAATCCATATCTCTGGAATTTAGGGAGAAGGATGTTGCAGGAGACCATGTCAAAGGCCTTACAGAAGTCCAGATAAACTTTTTCATCCAGATAGATTTTCCATTTGTTATTGCAGGAAACACAGTTGAGGCGAACTGATAGGCCCTTCCCAGGTGATGACTTCTGGTAAGGAGTTGAAAACCAGCCTGTTTTGCTTGCATAACTGTGGTCAGTTCCTGCATCTCTGTTGCATTTACCTCAGGCTAACTAAGCGTGTTAACCTTGGTTGCTGCCCTACAGCTCAGGGAAACATAGCCCGATAACCCTGCTGTTATTGGTGACACTGCATGGCTTTGATAAACTCACAGAACTTGCCAAAAGGAGG
This sequence comes from Pterocles gutturalis, assembly GCF_000699245.1. Taxonomy (NCBI): domain Eukaryota; kingdom Metazoa; phylum Chordata; class Aves; order Pterocliformes; family Pteroclidae; genus Pterocles; species Pterocles gutturalis. The sequence goes on along the minus strand of NW_010100764.1, from coordinate 1,565 downwards.
CTTTAGGCCAAGACACAGCTTTTGTCTGGAACAAGAAGTAATCCTCCCTGGCCTTGGACAGGACACGCAGTCCCTTACATTGCTGACTGGCACTGCCTGCACTCCCCAGCTGGCTGTCTAGTGGCGGAATTTGGAGTGCTAAGTCTTCGACTTCTGCCAGAGCCTGTGTGGAGGGAGGCAGCTGCACTACTTTGCGCTGCCACTAACTTGATATGTGTGTTAAGACACTGTAGTCGCAGGGATCCTAGTGGCTTCTCCTTTCCCTGTCCCACCTTATATCTGACAACCGCTCTCTTTGAAAAAGTAAATTGTCATCAGGCTAAAAACACAAATTGATCTTGTATCTGAAATGATGTCGTTGTCTGCAGCAAAATCCTACCATATCCTATCAAAGCAAAAAAAAACAGCCTGTGTTCTTTTCATCATGTCTTGTCATTTCAAGGAAGTAAACATTGGACAGCGGCTTTGTCTCCTGATGTCATGGTGTAATATCCTACGCTGATGTTGCCAGCCAGCACTAGATGTTTGGAAAGTTGCCTTTGGAAAGGTGTGCAGAAGCGCTCAGCAGTGCAGAGAGTGACAGCTGTTTTGCCTTGCCATGCCTTGCTTGTGTCTCATGGAGAAATTATTGATGCCAGATGCTATTGCATCACCCCATGTGTGTGAGGAGCCTGACCTCCCCTGCACTTCATTTTCCTTGGTGTTTTTGACTTTGGTTGTATACCATACTGCTAGTGTTGCAACAAAAGTTAGATGGTCTCATTCACTTGTAAAACTGAGAGAAGGGACCAGATGAAAGAAGAGTAAAGTTCATGCTTTGACATTTTTCTGCCTTTTTCTCTCCAAATTTCAGGGTAGCCCATGTAAAGTAACATGCTGTTTGCATTCTTTTTTTTAACGTATTGGCTTAAGAAAGCTCTCTCTTTACAGTTTGTCCTCATTCTTCATTTCTCGCTTCCAGGAGTTGATGTAAGTATTGACTCATCCACCCAAAATAACATAACTCCAGAAAGACAGTAGCATGGGGAAAGAAATTATTTCTGAATACAAGTGTGTCTGAACTTCTGCCAGTCTTCTCCTCCTTAGTGCTTTTAGCGACCCATCATTTCTGCAAGCTCTTGAGAATACTGTTACCTCAAGAACACGCTGTTTTAAAATATGTAATTATGGCCTCAAACCCAAGCAACTCAGCATCTGAATTAATAGCAGGAGCACTGACTTTGAGACAGATGGAAGGGCTGTTAGGGGGTGGGAGGGAAACCTGTCCGAGGCTGTGGACTTGGGGAAGCCACCAGGTCCAGGGGAGTGGGCTTTCAAATCCACGTCCTCCTAAAAACACACAAAGAGAACGGGCAGAAATGACTGGCACCATTCTGTTTGACAAGACAGGGCTGTGGTTACTGTCTGAAAGCCTCCCGTCAGAAACGCTGCCCAGGCTTGGACTGCGCAGCCCGTCTCTCCTGCTTACCCGCTGCCAAGTGCAAGAACACAAGAAATATTTTTGTAAATGGAGAATAACAATTCTTTTCTTCCCAGGGAGAATGAAAGTGTTTCTTCGCCTCCCC
>NW_010100763.1:2566-4547 GCF_000699245.1 Pterocles gutturalis | reverse complement strand
AGGTGCAGGCAGCCCGCGCCCACCCTGCCTTCCCGGGCAGGACGAGGTTCACACGGCTGCTGCTCACTGCTCCCGGCACCCGCGTGCATCTCGTCTGCAAGCAGAACATCGTATTTCCACAAGAATTCCCAAGGAAACAAACGCAGCAGCTGCCACAACTCGCTAATACCAGGTGACGGAGCAGGTACATGGCACTTGGGGCTGGGTCCAGCAGAGCTCCGGCCGTGGCGTGAACCCCTCGCCTTGGGGCGTCCCGGGTCCCACCGGCCCCTCCATGGGCAGACTGGCCCCCTGCCACCCAGCCCTCGCATGGTGGCTTGGAGGGACACCAACGTCCCACTGCTCGTAAAACAACATCCAGAAGCAACACGGATCATGGCGCACAACAGCGCAGTGCGGCTTTGCAGTAACGGGGCACCAGCACCTTCCGGCACGCTGGCAACTCCAAACACAACGTTGGCTGTGAAAAGCAGAAATTAAAGCTGCTACAAGAACTCCTGCCTCATTTTTAATGTACAAATTAAGTGTAAACTCCCAGTTTCCTTTCCACAGCTAATCCTCCGGATTTATTTGAGTAGATAGATGTAAGGTTAGAGCACAGTTATTTTCATGTTTGGAATTTCTAAATTAGTATAAACCAGCACTTCAAAGTGACTCAGCTCCTATAAAACCCAATCCCATGGAGATGCCATAGTGTATTTGGACAGTAAGTAGATGTTTTGTCATTTTCCCACGTGTATATGAGTTTTTTTCTTTGGGAACATTTTCTGACTGGTTTCAAACCACATTTGCCCAAGCATACATACACTGAGACTGTTTATACAGCCTACCCAAGGAGTTCGTTTTATTTAACAATCCGTTAGAGTAAAGCTTACTGGTGGGTATCTCATCATTACGCCACAAAATACTGCTCAACGAGCAGGCAGGATCTGACACAAAGCCACAAGAGCCAGAAACTTGAGAATTAATGCTGAAACGCATCATTATCCCATGCCGCCATGCCTGTGTTTTTAGCACAGGAAACAAACCAGATTTTCAGTCTTTTCTGAGTTGCAGACCCCAAAACATTTCCCAGGAGACATGCAGATCCCTGGCCAGCAAATCTAACTGTAATGAATACGAGTCTGCTTTCCCTCGCTACCTCTCCGGGAGTTTTCAGATGGAGAGCGTGGGGCTCAGCACGGAAACCACAGCCGACAAGCAGTCCAGGTCACCAGCCCAGTTCCTCCTCGAGCATGCTCGTCCATCACGTGCTGCGTTTCATTTTGTGCTGAACTCGGACCCTCCCCGTCAGCCGATGTCTGGGCACCCAGAGCAGGGAGGTTTGCAGAGACGCCTGCAAACCGACATTCGCCTGCTCTCCTGCTGGGGCAGAGGGGTTCAAATACCAGCAAACCCAGTCACTGTCCTGGGGATCTGACCAACTCTGCCAGCACAGTGCTGCTGATGAGTTAAGGACAGTCTGCCACAGAGAGCTCCTGCTCCTCTCCAGGGATCTCCAGTCCAAATTCCCCCCGGCTCTGACTGGGTGAAGCACTGCAATGACTCCGTGGGAGTATTTCATTTTAGCTGCCTCCGTTACACAGACAGCCCAGCACTTGACACAAAATTCATTATAAAAAGCTATTTCTGTTGGGGGAAAGCAATCCTAGCGCTCACCCACTCACTCTCGGTACCAGAACCCAATCAAATGAAATCCCTCCCTCGTACATCCTCCTTCCCCGAGCTGCTGCTGCAGATTCACCTCCTCAGGGACTTTTCAGCAGCACTCAGAACAACCAGCCAGCCACCCCTCCTGACCCAGACCATCCTGCTCTGAACATCCTCTCCACGTCTCACAAAGCCGTTAACCATGTGCTTAATTGCCCGTTAGCATGTCCATCAAAGTGACAGGCCCGTTCCCAGACCCAGCCTGCGACTCACCTGCCCACCCTCGCAGGACCACCGGTGGGACGCGCTGTCCCCAGGTCCCCCTGCCCTC
>NW_010100763.1:0-2487 GCF_000699245.1 Pterocles gutturalis | reverse complement strand
AGCTCGAGAGCATCCCCCCGCCCGGGGACGAAGCCCCTCCAGTCAGCACCAGCCTCCCGCCAGACCTCCTGTCACGATGCCGAGGGTACCAGCCTGTCCCCACAGGGGTGAGCGCTGCCGTGGCGGTGCCACAGGGAGAGCCAGGGACGGCCGGAGCGGCCCAGGGCCCGCTCCCAAACCCGCCGCAGCTCCCGGCCGAGCGCCGCAGCGAGGAGCGTTCAATTAGACAGAAGAGCTCACAAGGGGGCAATGATTTTCCTTTCACACCGCATTACGCCCAACGGCTCCTGTATCTGTACCAACGACGACTCCAGCCCAACCCGCGCTCAGAATGAATCAGCCCATCATTAGGTTTTTATTTTTTCTTCCAGAAGGAGCTTAAAACCTAACCACCTAGTCCACAGGAAGAGCTAATGAGCTGCAATTTTGATAACACCAGAGCACCCACCAGCGAGGCACAAGGCGAAAAAAAACCTGGAAACCCACTAACGGGTGGAGAAGTAGAACTCATAATGGGAAGGCAACTAGATGCTGATCTGCTTCGCCGAACCAGCTGCTGCTTTAATACATTTTCCTGCTGCGTTCCCAAGGCTGGGACACAAAATATATTAGAGTATTTCATTGTCTTGAAGGTGGAAATTGATGTTAGGTTTTCGCAGCACAAAGAAACACAATATTACAACTCTTCTCTTGACACTGCCACTCTGGGACTTGAAAACGAAAACAGCTTGTTAACTTGTTGGCAATTCTAACGATTAAGTAAAGGAAGAAAAAAATGAAAGGCTCTCCTTCTGACTGGTGGGAAGGCTTCCCAGCAGGCTTGGTCAGCGGTTTTAGAAGAATATGCTTCAAATAAATGGGAAGCGTAAAAATATTAGGCATGAACGAATATTAATGGTATGCTTCATTTATGTCCTGCTGTAGTTTGACATCAAAGGATCTCAGAGCAGCCTTACAAATGCAATCTCATGCTACATGTGAGATAGGTTTCTGAATAACAGCAGTATGCAGGAAATCGGGAAACTGAGGCACCGAGGGTTAAATGACTGGTTCAAGGTCAGCGACACAGCAGCAGTGTCAGTCCGGACTAGAACCTGGTTTTCCCCATCCACTCTATGCGACCACCAGCCACACTGCTGTCTCCATGTGAACAAATTTTGCCACAATGGCAAACACGGAGGGTTTACACTGATTCCTGTAGCGCTGGAGAGGCTCGGCGACTTCTAGCTTGCTCCTCTGAATCTCACGTCCCTCACTGCTTGTCCTTTCAGGAACACAGCCATCCTTCAGACTGCCTTTGTGGCACCAGCTCACAAACACACTCCTCATCGCCTTCCTCGCCTGCTCAGGAAGTGCTCAGAGAGAAGGGCTGCTACCAGGAGCATGCTTTACAGCAAACAGCATTATGGGCCAGACCCGAAGACGGACTGAAATCTCATTTCTGTGCTGAGTCTCCCTGGAGTCAGTCGGGACTCAGCTGTCTAAATACCTTACTGGATGTAGCACTGGGTATTTAAAACTGAAATAGACTGCTGTTACTCATTATTATTTTCCCTACTCAACAAAAGTCAGAAAAAACAGTATTTCCCCAACAGTCCTGGAGCAGTGAGGAAGCCCAAGGGAAGCCGGTGTCATTCTGCCATCGCCTTCCAGCTACAGCTTGGTGTTAACTCTCTAAGCGCCCTCCCGAACTCTGAGCCACAGTCCCTCCCCTCGACCCACCCGGCAGAGACAGCTCCATCCTGCCGGGGGCTGGGGGGCTGATTCGCAGCGGTGCTGAGCTGCAGCCACAGCCAACAAGAACCGTGGGTGCCTTCCTGCGCTGTGAATAGGATTCCTGACTCCCAGTGACTCCTCTGGCAGCCATGACCACGCCAAGGCTTCAGGACTGGGCTCCCAGTGCTTTAACGCGCCGAATCTTTGTGGAATTAACTCAAAAGCCAGGACAACTACCAGATTTCCTGGCTGTCAGGCAGCTTGTACTTTGCCACCAGGGAAAAACTATTCAACTTTGCTAGAGTGGGTCCATGAACCAGTGCATTAAGAGTACATATTTTAACACAGCGCGGAGATGCCACACTAAACACTTCAGTTACCATGGGAAACCTTTCTCTCTTTGCCACTGGCACTGCACAGGGAAGCCCAAGCCCAAACGCTCTATCTTGCCTTTGAAATCAAACAGATGTTTTTACGATCTCTGATGGAGCTGAGTTATGCACCATTCCCAGAGGAAGGGAAAAATGCAGCGTTAAAGCAGCCCTTTTTTCTTTCTTTCTTTCTTTTCCCAAGCATCGCAAATCTTTAGTGAAAGGGAAAACTGGCGTCTTTCTCTGGCGTTAGCATTTACGGCCACTTGGTAACAAATTGTGACAACGGCAAACTTTTACCCCGAACGCAAGGGAACAAGGCAGCCTGTGTGTGCGCGTCCCCTGGCAGGGCTGCCCGGCCGCGGACGGGACGTGGGAAGGGACCGGCTGGGCTGGCGAT
>NW_010100762.1:0-19102 GCF_000699245.1 Pterocles gutturalis | reverse complement strand
AATTACTTATTATTATATAATAATCTTTCTTTCTGTAAAAGTTTTCTACTGTAAAAGTTTCCTTGACTTTTGTACATGTTCTCTAGACTTTTTTTTATAATTTCAGCCAGACACTGGCACTGTCTCAGAAATCAAGAGAAAGAAACAAAACAAACTAAAAAAAAAAAAAAAACCCAAACAAAATAAAAGCAGAAATATAAAGATGCAAAGCCAGCAAACACCCAAAATTGTAGCTTTCTAACTTTAAAGACGTGAGAAAGAAAAAGCTGAAAGAATTATAATAAGGCTGAAAGTTAAAAAGAGCAAAGATGTAGGAGTGGAATCTCGAAATGAGACAAAAGAAAGAAAAAGAAAGACTAAACAAGAAAAGTAAATTATCATAATGAAAATGAAAAGCCTTCCTTCATCTGTCTTAAAAATAGCTACTAATGTTTGCAGATTAACTTTGGGTTTGTAATTACGGACTTATGGAGAAATGAATGTTGGTGAACTAAACTGCTCACTTAGGGAGTATAGCTAAACCCACGGCATAGCAGAAGCAGCTGTTGCCCATTATGCTTTGCTTTTTGATGATAAGTGGTAAGAAAGGTTGGGAAAAGGTGACCATTCAGCACTTTTTATTATGAGGTAATGGCTTTGACTGTGTTAGCAAAATAATTAAAAACACCATCAGTCCCATTCTCTGTGAAGACACTTAATGTTGTTTCCCTCTCTCCCTGCTGTCCTGAAATGTATTCACATATGGAGTAATATTGGAGGTTAGGGTAAAAATGGAGCAAATCAGAATTAAAGAAAATTTTGGGCATTACAGCTTAATCCAAACTGGGTAATTCAGTGTTCCCACACTACATATTTAAATCAAAACTATTACTCTTGTTCTCATAAAAGGCAAAGTAAACTTTGTTCTCTTTTATGTCTTTGGCTGAAAGCTTTTTCCATATGCTTTTCACAGAAGACATATGAGTCTCCAGCTTTGTCTTTTTAGTCGTCCTATACGCAAGGAGAACCTAATATGTCACCTTAATAATAAATATCCTAATATCTTTGTGCTGTGTTACCTTTGGCAGACAAACTTCCACCCAGCCTCTTACTGACTCTCCCACCCCCCAAGCAGGACAAGGAGAGAAAAGAACAGGAATGAGAAAGATTCTGGGTTGAGATAAAGATATTTGATTGTTTACTAATTACTGTCATGGGCAAAAAAGACTTGACTTGGGAAAAATCAGTTTATTTTGCGCCAATTAGAATAAATATTTTTGGGTAGTGGGAAACAAAAAAGCAAACATCAAAACATCATCATTTTTTCCCCTTCCCCAGGCTCAACCTCAGTGCTTCACTCCTGACTCCTCTACCTCTTCCCTGAGCAGCGCAGGGGGATAGGGAATGGCAGTTGCAGTCTGTCCATAACAGTTCCTCTCTGCCACTCCTTCCTCTGCAAACTTTTCCTCTCTTCCAGCTTGGGCTCTTCAGGAAAATCTGCTCTGGCATGTGTTGTCCACAGGCATCAGGGATTATGTCTTCCTCTGCGGAGCACTTCCTCCTCCTCCTTCTCTGACCTTGGTGTTACTTCTGCTGTTTCTCACTCTTTTTTCTCCCCTCTTCCTCTTCTACCTGTCCAGCATTTTCTACCCTTTCTTAAACACTCCTTCCATTTTAAATATGCCACCATGTTGGATGATGGGTTCAGCCGTGTCCTGTGGTGTGTCCTTTGGAGCGAGCTGGAACTGGCCATCTCCAGCTCAGCCTCTTCTCACAGAGGCATGTTACTTCTGCTGTTTCTCACTCTTTTTTCTCCCCTCTTCCTCTTCTACCTGTCCAGCATTTTCTACCCTTTCTTAAACACTCCTTCCATTTTAAATATGCCACCATGTTGGATGATGGGTTCAGCCGTGTCCTGTGGTGTGTCCTTTGGAGCGAGCTGGAACTGGCCATCTCCAGCTCAGCCTCTTCTCACAGAGGCATCTCTGCAGCCCCCGGACGAAAACATGTTTACACCTGCACCCAGTACAAACTCATACTGGGCCCCAACAGATGTGTGGGTAGTGGAAACCTTAAAATGGAAATCCTGAATGTAAAGAGCTCATTTACTTAAGGTTCTCAGTACCACAGCCATTGATAGAATGACTTGACTGTGAGGGTGGTGAGACGCTGGCACAGGTTGCCCAGAGGAGCTGTGGATGCCCCACTCCTTGAGGTGTTCAAGGCCAGGCCGGATGAGGCTTTGAGCAACCAGGTCTAGTGGGAGGTGTCCCTGCCCGTGGCAGGGTCATCGGAACTAGATGATCTCTAAGGTCCTGTGCAACCCTTTCCGAAAAAAATGCACCAGAACCAAAATACAACACTCACTAAACAAATAAATAAGTAAATATACAATATGAAAATTACATAAACTGTTGTCAAAAATTGTTGGGTGGAAATGCAGCTTTGTATACAGTTGCTAAAATGAAGATTTAAACATATTAAGCAGATAGTGTCTGAGATCCCTAAACTGCATTGTAGATGACCCAAACATCCTAGAAATGTCAGTAAGAAAGAAATGGAATATCTGCCTCTCAGAACTGATCAAGTTTTTGTCACCAGCTTATGTGGACTAATTTACTAGTTAGAAGCAAAGAAGGTCTTTAGATGATCAGTATGAACAAGGAGGCAAATAATTGGGGTATACTGCATGTCCCTCTTCAGGTCCTCAAAGGTTTCTATGGATATTGAGTGTACAGGGAGTACAGGTAGTTATTTTAGACCTAGTCGGTTGCATTCTCTCCTTACCATGATGCCAGAGTCATAAGCCTCAGATAAGAGTGAAGAGATTCCTTCAATTATATTTCAGCCAGCACTGCAAACCAACAAATCTTAACTTACGTGTTGCATTAAAATGTATGTATGTTAAATCAATACATATAAGTGTGCTTAGTGAGAAATAGTTGTTCTAGACTCATTTTACGACTTATAACATTATTAGATTGCTTATTCCCCATAGAGAATGCATTCTGTTGTCTTGCTGTACCCTGAAAGAAGATAGGTAGAGTTTTCAAGTAAGCAATTTGGATGGGAAATAGCTATTTTTCATATATCAAATTTATAGCTTAAACCTGTTTGAAGCAATGAAGAAGCTAGTCTTCTCTAAATAATAATTTAAAAAAAATAATGAAAAACTAGACTACGAGAGTGTAGCTAGACCAAAATACTGCATATTTGAACAACCAGATATCAACTATTAGAAAGGTCACTATGAAAGCATTAATCAAAAGTAAGAACATAGTTTTATTTCTCATCAAATTAAAGCTAACTAGGGAAATCAGATGTTCCTCCTCACATCCTTGTTACGGGTAGAAAGGGAAAACACAGTGTATTTGTAGCCAGGAATTTACTGTTAGTATAGTTGAGTTCTTAACCTTGCAATCAAAGTACAAGTGGTAATTATTAGTCCAGTTACAATGGATGCTAACAATTCTAGACCTAATTGTCTAGTTGATTCCTCAAGAATGGTCCAGTGAAACTGTTATACATGAAATTTCTGCTATCTGCCTGTCTTATCTGGAATCCTTCCCAGTGTTTGTCTGAATCAAACGTGTTAGGTTTTGCCAATAAAATGTAAGAGAGCATTATGAGAGGTCACTACCACAGTTTCCAGGATGCATTAACACTGATAGTTGGGAACCCTTTTTCCTCAGTCTTGGGGTCTGCTTAGGGTTATTTTTATGTGTTTTCTTAATTCTGGTATTCTTTTCATTGGCTCATAGATGAAGTTCGAAAATTGCACACTAAGTTATAAAGACTCCTATAGTACCAAAAAAGGATATGGGTACTTTCATACATAATAAGACAGAATAATTAAATAGCCTGTTAGAATTTGAAATATATATATAGAGAAACATAATTGATCCTTTTCTTTCCCTTGTTTTTCCCCCTGTCAACTAACAGCCTCAGTTAATGATAAGGGACTGAAATAGAGTCATTGCCTGTTGTACAGTGACTGCCTGGGTTTGTCAGACCTGTACAATATGTAGCATTTAAAGAGTTAAGCAAAAATATGGTAACCAGTAGTCAAGTTGTCAACCATTAGACAATTGTTGTTAACAGCTAAAACCAGCTTTGGCCAAGACAAGCCCAGATAACCGCTGAGACCCTGCAGTGTCAGGTCAATACAGCTCCTGTGGCCTTTTAGCAGTATTTGCATCAGTCTCTACATCTTCCCTTCCTGTCCTTCCTAAAGAGCCCATATCCCACCACTGCAACACTCGAGTCATGATATGCATCCCACCACGTCTCCACGATCCCAACAGAGTGTAGCCCTGCAGCTGCACACAAGTCTCTAATTCAGCATCTTTATTCTGTTACTGTGCATCTGAGTGTAGAGGCACTTTAAAGAGGCACCCCAGCACGCTGAGTTCCTGGAGAGCCCTTTGGTGTATTTCTCTATAATTGTGCCTTGCAGGCACTTCCTACCTCACACATGAGTCCTGGAGATGATTACAGCCAAGCCCCATTTTGTCAACTTTGTGATTCCTTCCCGTCACAAAGGACACCCCATGCCCTTTCCTCAGCAATCCCCTCCATCACTTCCTCACAGGACTGCTGGTCTCCCTCTCCCTCCCCCAGGATTCTCAGTTTAAAGCCCTCCTTATGATGTCAGCCAACCAATTCATGAGCATTGTTTTGCCCCATTTAGTGAGGTGGATTGCACCTGTCCCAAGCAGATGCTGATCTGCAAACAGGGTCCCAGGGTCATAGAACCCCAACCTCTGTCACCATGTCACCACCAACAGTTCTGCAGCCAATTTTTGACTTGTCCTATGAGTGCCCTACTCCTCATACCCTTTCCCCTCACTGGCAGAACACCACCTGGGCCCCCATGCCCACTGTAGTCCTTTTTGATACTGTACAGGTTTCCCCTGGCAGTATCATTTGTGCCCCCACGGAATAAGAGCAGGGGGTGTAGTTGTCAGAGGACCAGGTGAGCTTTGGCAGTCTCTCCACAACATCTTGGATCCTGGTGCCCGCCAGGCAGCAAATCTCTCCAGATGACTTGTCAGGTTGGCAAGTGAATGCCTCTGACTCACCTTTTCTTCCTGGTAGCGTGGTTTAGAGTTAGGTGGACCAGGTTCTTTGCTTGTAGACATATCTGGCTTCTCTTCAGCTTTGAAGATGATGACCCTATTCCACAATTGTAAGCAGTTAAGTGGGGCAGTACACTTCCTCTTTGTGCCAGAAGTCACCAACTTCCCTCCTTCCCCTTCTCCAGAGCTTTTGTTTACCTTCATAGTGGGGGTAGGCACTGCCTGCTTCTATACTGCAGGTGGGCACTGAGACTGTTCAAGACACTGAGTCTCAGAGAAGATCCTACCTACCATGTAGATGGTTGTTTTTATTTTCTGATGTGTTCTAGGGTATAACAGACAGTATATACAGTAGCTGTATCTTGGAAAATAGGCAACATTCATCCCTACATACCAATATGAGAAATTCAGTGGGCAAAGTTTCTTGTTCAGTGGTGGCAGGAGACAGATAGTGCTCTACATGCTATAGAACAGAAATGAAGGCACAAGACAGCTGTGCTGGGCTGGAGATCTGAAGATCCCAATGACAGTAAAACATTTTTATACACAGTCTGTGTCTTACCTGCATCAGTGTTACATTCTTCAATAGATGACGGACAGAACCTCCCCACCCCCAGCTATTTTTCACTTATGTATATGTTTCTGTTTCTAACAGACTATTTAATTATCCTGTCTTATGTATGACAGTACCCATTTCCTTTTTGTGTACAGTAGTAGTACTTTTCCTTATAACTTAATGAAGTGATGAAGGGCAGGTGGATGAAGGGCTAAGTAAAGTGAAATGACCCTGATTTTTTTCTAAACATACATTAGTTTGTTTTATACAGTCTTGTTTTGGTCTGGTACTTTGGGATGAATGGAATGGATTATCTTTATTTTGTATCATTACAAACAAAAATGACTTTTTTTTTTCATTTTGCATTATCTAGAGGCCCAAATATCAATACAGTATACCAGATAGCAAAAGCAGCTATGATTTTTAATTCCATTTGAAATTGTTGTGTAAAGTTACTGTTGTGTAAACATACGGTATGAGGAGTGTAGACTATAATCTTATTTGGGTACAGTGCTTCTCAGAAGAAGTATCCCACTGCATATCAATTTGGGACCTATGCAAGAAAAACTCTAAAAATAACCATTTGAAAAACAAATCTACTACTACAGCAATTTAATCTGGAGTAGAGACATGAAGTACTTTTAATGCTCAGATGAAGCTTGTAAGATAGTAGACAGCCTCATTTCCATAGCAGCCAAATTTTATGAAGCCCTAAGCCAATTATTTAATTAGCTAATTTACTCAGTCACAAATAATTTGCACATTAACTCTAAATGTCAGATTTTAAAACACTGGGGAGAGTTAGTCCTGGTGGAAAGTGTATTACTGAGACTAGGATTCCCTTACAAGGTTTTTCCAGGAAGTCTCAACAGGTTTGAGGGATGAAAATCAGTTTGCATTGGTGACTGTGTTGAGAAGTGGGGAGGAAAAAGGAGAAAACCATAGTATGAATCTTAATAGATGATTGATGATGAACTTCGTTGCCCAAATAATTCTTATAGAGATAATATATCTCTCTAATATCTCATTTTAACTCTGGATAATTTCTGGGCCTATGTATGCTCATGAGACAAATAGACTTGTCCACCTTTCCACCAATATTTGGAAAGGGAATTTTAGCCCTCTGGAAGAGAAAAAATGTCAAGATTTTCCTTTAGCTCATATTCTTTCTATCAGTTTATTCTGTTGCAATCTCCAGACCTACTTTGTTTTCCAGAATTCACATCCCTTCTGGTCATTAAACCTTTCTTCCTGTATAGTGTCATTTTTTAAATAGGTCTGCCTTCCTGTAGCTTCAGCTCTGCTCTTTCCAAGGTCCTGCCCATTTTCCAGGACAGGAAGAAAGCATAAGCAAAAGAATTTTAAAACTCTTGCCTTGCCTTTGCCCGCATAGCAGTATACTGTAACAGTAAGAGAACTGGCAAATTCATCTGCCAGCTTCTTCAGCAGCCGTTTTGCTTACCAGCTGAGTGAGAACAGTCATTCTCAAGAATTGTTCTGCCTAAGACTTCCCCTCACCCCTAAAATAAAATAATTTGCAAGAGATTCCGGAGCATTGTCAATACTGGGATCCTGAGGAGGTGAGCACAAAGAAAGAAGCTTTGGAAGAATTCTAACACGTTAGCATTATGCTTTTCTCCCTATCAATTGTCATTGCCAAAAATATTTCCAAAATATCTTTGCAGCAGCTCCTCTCCCCTACTTAGCGGAATCTCTCCTTTGCATGTGTCTAGTTAGATCTCTTGTTTTCCTTAAAATTCCTATCACACACTTTTTTTTTTTTTTTTAACTTTTTTTTTTTTTTTTTTTTTTCCAGTTAGCAGCTGTGATGCTTCTCTCTTCCTACAAATACTTTTGGTCTCCTCTATCAAGATCATAGTTACTGAGTTTTCAGGAGAAAAAAATCCTACTCACAAGTAGGAAGACAAAGGTAAATCAAAGTTGTCAGCATTCAACATTTCTTAAATCTCAGATTTTTAAGCCACCAACATGGTTTGTTTTTTTTTTTTTTTGGTTTTTCAGGTTCTGAAACCTGATTTTTGCATACTGAGTGATTGCACAGAGATAACTAGACGGTTTTGTTCCTTATGTTTTTTTCTTTCCTTAGTGTGCTTCTCTGGGTGACCTGTCAGCTTACAAGGTACAGTCGATGAAGCATGATTTGAAATCTTCAGCCATGAAGGATTTAATGTACTAGGGAATACTGTGTAAAAGGTACGTATAAGCAAACTGTGTTGACTTCAATTTTGTGTTTGAAAATGGTCAATAGAAACACAGCACTGTGGAGAAAGCAGGAAAGGTTTTTCTGCTGTTATTTTCTATATGTTCAAAACAATGCCAATAATCCACCTACCTGGACATGTACACATAAACCAGACTTCCTCAGCTAGTATGTGTCATGTAATGATTTATCTTGTAATTTTCTCTCTCTCACACAAGGACACATGCTTACACATACACACACATAAATATTATCCTTCAGCCATTATCTCAGAAATGTTTGGATTTCTGCTTCACATATAAACAGGCTGCAAAGCTACTGTTATTAGCTCTGTTCTCTGTCTTACTATCTTTATCTCTTCTAGAGACAAAAGGAGAATTAAAACACCTCAGTTATATTGTCAAAAAGCTAATTAAAGAGAGTTAAAAATAATATAAACAAATAAAATTTTATCATTAAAAGACTGAAGGCCAAACAAGCAGATGCCCAGCAATCCCTAATCTCTCTAGTTTTACACATAATTCAACCCTTATATAAATGCTAAAGGTAACATTGGCTCTGAGAACATAGATGTTTATCCCCAGGCCCTCAGCAATAAAGCTGGCTTCATGTAGTATGATAAGTAAATGCAGATACATATTGAAAGTATTATTGGTTTACTACCTTATTTCCTTCATGTTGTAGGCAAAAGCTTCCATCTGTTGTACAATATTAAGCTCCCCTGTTTAATCTCCTTATTTTTTAATTTTCTCTTTTTTTCTTTTTGTTTTTCAAAGACCAGTTTCCATTTTTTAATCATTTACTGTAATGCTATTTTTTCAACATTGCTTGCATTGTTTTCTTTCAGTCTCTTCATTTACGTATGTCTGAACCCAGCTGAAATATGGCAAGAAAAGAATGAGTCATAAATAAAACAAGTCACAATATTTTCTCTGAATATTGCATAGATGTTCTGTAGTTGCAGGAAGGCAAGAGACTGGCCCCAGGGTGACATCAGAAACACATATAGTAATATTTCATAAGAAATAAAGTATTTTCCTGAAATATTACTTTATCTTGAAACCATGCAAATGGTCTGTATTGGAATTCTCCAGCTGAAAATGAAAATATTTTTTTTTTAAATAAGGCTTTGGAAAATAAAAATTATTTAATTTGTCTGTTGCTTTAAGTAATAGATACACATCAATTCATTATCTTTTTTTTGTTTTGTCTTTACTCAAAAAATAAAAATGGCTTAAGTTCTTTCCATACAAAAGGCACCAACCATTTGTAATTTAATGTCTGGGCACATGTTATAAAGATATAGTTTTTCACTAATGTATCACCTTGATTAAAAGAACAACAATACTACCATCAGCTGCATCCCAAGATTAAAAATTTAGATTTAAAATGACAGGTAGATTTGAATGATCTTCCAATCCAGATTTGATTAAGAATTTCATAATGACATGAGTCTCACAGCAAGTTATGGGACACAGTGAAACCTGTCTTCTTTCCTACTGTGTTAGAACTGCTTGGTGACTCAAGTACTTCTCCAATAATGGTTCCAGAACGTGGCAGAATTATAATTATGACAGTGGCAAGAATACAGCCTTATTGTTGTTTTTTTCTTACAGCTGTGATATTGAACTGTTTTGATAGCTCCAATTAGTGCTGGTGGCAAATTGCATTGTGATACTTTGGAGTTTCTCTCTGTATTTGATTTTTGCAGGAATTTGTGAGTCTTTGTTTCTCCTTTCCTTGATTTAACTTTAAGATTATTTTTAATGGAAAAAAAATAAAAAGAACAACTATGAATATTTTTAAAGTTCTATAACCTTAATTAAGGAGAATAATAAAATAGGTGGACAAGTGCACAAACCTAGTATCACCTTCAATAAAGAGATTCATAAAAAAAAGGGAGAGAAACACATAGTTAAGCTCTGTTTTCTGTTATTTGCCAGTGGAAACATAGAAGATTTCCACTAAAATGAGACACTGACTCAGAATTTGTTATATCTGACCAAGATTTGTTGTAAAAATCATTACACTTATCATACTTACTTCTAAGCTCCAATAAGAGAACACCACCTTTGGTTGAAAGAATATGAATTCTCTACATACCTTGTATTTTTTATAACATATTCTGATTTACTATAAGATGATCAGTAAGTAAAGACACAAAGGGTACTAGGTCCCTTCAAGGATTATTCTTTAGTAATTTAGGTAGTAAGGACGTTTGTTTAAGCAGATGGAGCCTCATCATTTTGACTGTAATAAATAAAATTGAATATTGGAACTTAAACCACTAAAGTGCTGAATCAGAAGAATATTGTTATTTTAGTGTTTGTGATATATTGAAATAAATGTTCCTATCAGAATACCAGGGGAGAAGTTGTTTATGTACCTCAGTGGAACATATATCACTAAATATTGTGTTTTCTGAAATGTGCATGGCAGAACTTCATAACTTCTTGCTGTATTATGAAATCACAGACAACAATCTCTGGGGAGTGTGAAGTCAAATGACTTTCGGGGAGCAAAAAGGGAGGGGCTGCCCATGCAAAACCACTGAGCTTCAGTTTGAATTCTCATCCTATGCTACGCAGTCGAATTAGAGCATCATAGCTGTAACCTCAGGCCTCAGAATCTATCAATTTATAAAATTAAATCTTCAAAAGAAACCAGTTTGACTAGCAGAGAAGTAGTGCATCAGCTTGAATACAGTGAGGTTCACTAAAGGCCAAAGGACAGAGCCTGAGACTGGCCCCACAATTAACATGCCCGTGCAATAGCTCTCTGTACTGCCATAAGCCAATCACTCCCAGCAAATACGTTTTCCTGAAATCTGGTAAATATTCACAGAAGAGATATGGGTGAATTGCCTAGGAAATCTATTTGAATCCCATATTCATTCAGACATTTTGAAAGGTGTAATCAAAGGGAAATTGTCCTACTGCAGGGGGTAGTGAATGTCAAAATGAAAGGGCTAATGATAAAGAGTCGCACAAGCATAAAGAAGCTGTTGGCCCTCTCTGATGCAGAAAAGATAGGAGGTTTAGAAATGTGTAAGCACATTAAGGTCAGCCTTTTATTCTGCCTGAAACCGAGTTGGACAAGTTTACTTCAGAGTAAAGGTAGAATGCCTTGTGTTAAGGGTATTCTCACCCCACATACTAGTTTCCCCAAGGCTATAGTAAAGGCAACTTTTTGTTTGCTTTTCTTCTTCTCAGGAGTGAAGACAAGCCCTTAGAAGACAGGATGATGAGGAAACATGTATGAAAACAGTAGTTTGTCAGCCTCATATTTTGTAAAGTGTTTTAATGAACTTAATAGAATGGGATTCATCTCACCTTCAGATATCTAAAAAGTAATTATCTATATCTATGCTAGTCATCTAGTTTCGCTTTTTCAGAAGAGAAATTGGTACCTGCATTCCCTCCTAAAGCAAGTATCTAAAATCACCCTCGGAGATGTCAGCATCCCTCCACTGACTATATATAAGGGCCCTTTGATTACCAGCTCAGATTTATACGGCTTAATGATGCCTAAAATTAAATTAAATTAATGGCATCCATTCCTCCTTTGCAACAGTTTATTTTCCCCAAAACCAAAGCAACCCTGAAATATCAGTATAATAACACCCTGTCTGACTGATTTTCCTTCTGTTAAATAGTAGTACTTTGTAATTATACACGTTACAATAGATTACTGTACTACCAGTCTGCAGAGAGTGATGTTATGATCTCTTTTAATTCTTTGGATTTTTTGTAAATACACAGATGTTCATGACAAGAATATTTCCAAGTATTCACAAAACTAGAAAAGTATGCTTTCTTAGTTCTGATACCAGTTCTTCTGGATAATTGTGTACTTATTCACTGCACAGTAAGATCCAGAGAACGATATTAAGATTATGTGTCTTTATGATGATGTAACAGACACAAGACCTTTTCTCTGCTGAATCCCAGTTGTATTGATATCAATGGTACTATTGCCATTGACTTCCACAAGACTTGAATTTGGACGCTTGTTCTAACAGAGTATGTCAGATCCAAGCAGGATGTTCTGAACTAAACTTGACACCAATCAACACTGTAGATGGAAAATCAAGGCTTTCCTTGGCTGCATAAGCTGTAACAGGAGGAATTCTTCTGCCACAGTGAGACTAATAAATACACCCGTTGATGGTCCTTCTGATTTCAGTGAAATTAGTGGGGTTCAGCATACAAGATATTGCACAACTGAGCCTTAGTGTGGCCTGTGTATGCTCCAGATGGAAAAGTCTGGTGAGGATTTCTGACAGACTTGTATGTTGCTGGGGATCACCCTCTTTCTGACAAGGTTTTACCAGCCACAGTTTTGTTCAGATAGAATTTTCCAGGTCTCTCATTAGATTCAGAACATGTTTGTTTTGAACAGAGCTGATCAGACACAGTATAAGTGAAGATGCCAAATCTAAGTCCCATCATTAGCTTTAATCGCAAAGTGTCAATGGGACCAGACTTGACCCAAAGCCAAAAGATGAGTAATTATGGGAAAGCAAGCAAAACAGCAGGAGAAGATTTTACCCAAAACAGGCTTCCCACACACTGACAGAATTTTGACACAGGAAATGACAAAATAAGAGCTAGTATGTAGCTGAAATCCAATAACAAAAGGGGTTTTGTTTTCATAGTTGATTGTCTAGAGCCCAATATTTGTTGCAGCTTTAGGTATCCAATGATAGTCACCTGAGTTTGGATGTAAAAGTATTAAATACTCAAAAGCAAATATTGGAAATTTAGATACATAAGAGAGATAAAACTGTACACTGACTTTTCCTATCCAGGTCTTGCCAGTGAGAGACAGGGGTGCAGGTAGAAGTCAACATGTCATGCAGATCAATCCCTGACTTCATGGCTGGTTTCATTGTCCAGGTTTTGGTTCCTATGATCACAGGATGCTCTTTGAAGAATAGAGCTCACTGGCGAGATGGGATCAACCTACCTAGAAAAAACAGGACAATCTTTGCTAGCAGATTTGCTGACTTTGTGAATCGTGCTTTAATGCATTGAACTTGCAAGGTAATGTCCAAATCTGTGACACCTACATATCCATAAGAAACATAGTGAATGAGCGCACCTACCAGACTACTGAGGAATGCTCTACAACCCTTTCCAAATGCAAGAACCCTAAGTCTAGCCACCTCAAGTACACGTATATCAGCACATGTAGTCTGGGGCAACAAACAGGAAGACTGGAGCTCCGTGCCCAGTTTGAGAGTTATGATGCCATAGAAATGTCATGGTTTCAGCTGGGACAGAGTTAACTTTTTTTCATAGTAGCTAGTAAGAGGTTTGGTGGGAAAGCTCACATGACTGGAAGACTACAATGGATGGCTACCAACTAGGAAGGGAAGAAGAGGAGGTGGAGTTGTACTTTATGCAAAAGAGAAACTTAAGTGTATTTGAGACTATGGAGACCAGGAAAGTTCTTATCAAAAGTCTTTAGATCAATATTAGCAGGATCATCACCAAAGAAGATCTTATGTTAAGTATCTGTTACTAACCTGTCAATCAGGGTAATGAGGTTGACAAAACCTGGGGTTTTTTGGCTGCTCAAGGAAGCTTCAGGCCAACAGAGCTTGGTCCTCATGGATGACTTCAATTACCCGCCATTTGTTTGGAAAACAGCACAGCAGTTCACAACTTGTCCATCACGTTCCTGGAATGCTTCCTGCTGCAGGTGGTGGACATGCCTACTAGGAACAGTGTATTGATAGATTTAGTGCTCACAAACCAAGAAGACTTACCTGACAACGTAACTACCAATTGTAGCTTTGGATATAGTGGCCACAGCATTGTGGAGTTTAAGATCCTGCTGAGCACACTGAAGTTCAGTAGTAGGACAAAGACCCTGGATTTTAGAAGAGACAACTTCAATGTGCTCAGAGCCCAGGGATTCCATGGGAAGCATCCATGGAGGGCAAAAGAGCTTGTGAGTGCTGGGAGTTATTCAAGAACAGCCTCCTGGAAGTACAAGAATGGAAAAGGAAAGGAAGAAGTTAGAAAGAGAGACTATTTTGGCTTAATAATGAGATTCTAGGTGTGCCGAAAAGCAGAAAAGAAGTATACTGGCTATGCAAATACAGCCAAATAGCCATCAAGACTATAAGAACCTTGCCAGGGCATGCAGAGGTGCAGTCAGGAAGGCTAAGGATCAGTTTGAATGGAAATTGGCCAGAGATGTAAAGAACAAGAAGCAAGGGTTCTTCAGATACGTGAGCTGTAAGCAGAAACACAGGGAAGATATAGGCTCATTACTAAATAGGGCATGGAAACTACTTATTGATAATGCTAACAAGGCAGAGGTCCTCAATACCTCCTTTGACTCTGTCTTTACTAATGTAGCTGGATCTCAGAACACAGGATCAAGTAGGTATGACACTGTGTGTGCTGACCCACCAGTAGGGGAAGAATGTCTGGTCTGTAGCCTCTTTCAAGGGCTCAACCCACACAAATCTATGGGCCTGGATGGAATCCACTCCAAGGTGTTAAAAGAAGTGCTGACATTGTTGCAAGGTCACTGTCTGTAGTATTTAAAAAGTTGTGGAGATTAAGGGATATCATTGATGACTGGAAGGGGGCAAATGTCATATCCACCTGCAAGAAGGGCCTGAGAGAGGATCCAGGAAACTACAAGCTCATTAGTCTTACTCCAATCCCTGAGAAAGCGATGGAACAAGTTCTCCTAGAAACTGTTGCAAGCCAAATGGAGCAGGTGATTGGGAAAAGCCAGCACAGATTTACCAAAGGCAAATCATGCCAGACTAACCTGATCACCTTCTACAAAAAAGTAGCACTTCTTGTGGACATGGGGAGAGCAGTGGATGTTGTTTGCCTGGACTTCAGCAAAGCGTTCAACACTTTCCCACAGCCATCTCCTGGACAAACTGGCAAGATACAGATAGGATGGGTGGTCTGCAATATGGGTGAGAATTGGCTAACTGTAAGGTTCTGACCTGGGATGACATAAACAAAGAGCTCTGTGAAGGCTAGGATCTGTGTGACTGATAAGCAGCCTTGCTGAAAGGGACCTAAAGGTCCTGGTAGACAACAAGCTGAATACGAGTCAGCAGTGTGTCACTGCAGCAACAAAGGCAAATTGGATCCTGGTCTGCATCCACAAGGGTATTTTTAGCAAAGGTAGAGATGTGATCATCCCACTCAGCATTTGTCAGGTGCCACCTGGAGCACTGTGTCTAGTTCAATTCAAAAATGATCAAAGTGCTGGAAATTCTGCCCTATAAGGAAAGATTAAAGGAGCTAGGTCTTTTCTCCCTGGAGGAGAGAAGGCTTGGGAGGGACCTCATCAGAAGGATGTCTACAAAGAGGACAGAGGCTCTCTCTTCACGAGAAGCCACATGAAGAAGGCAAGGGGCAACAGGTACAAGTGGCACCAGGAGAGGTTTCATCTCAACATAAGAAAGAAATCTTTTGCAGTGAAAACAATAATTCACTGGAACAACCTCCCCAGGAATGTGGTAGAATCCGTATCACTAGAAGTTTTCGAGGTGCAGTTGGACAGGGTGCTAGATAACATTATGTAGTCTCTCTTTCCCATGAAATGTTGGACCAGATGATCTTTTGAGGGCCCCTCCAACCTGAGCTGTTCCATGATTCTATTCTACTATTTTAAATTTTCCATTCCGGATATTGTATTACCTCATTTTATCCCTATAAGGTGGGTAAAGGTCAATCTGATGTTGGAAAATGAGAATCCATTTTTTACTTAGTCTTTGCCCAAGCATTCGTGAGCCTGTGGAACAGAGAACTGTGCCTGTGGGCCACAGAGGATTTGCTTTCTGTAAGGTGTCTACTACACATTGCATTTTCTTTTTCATTAACAGTTGTCTTCCACTTTACATGTTTAATTTGAACCAGGCTTAGCTGTTGCTGTCATCAAGGTACAAAAACCTGCAGAGCAGTCCATGAACTCTACCCTACTTAGGGCGGAGTTCTGTACTTACCATGGTAGCTATGTCTGAAGTACCTACTTCTACCCTACTAAGTTTAAAATCTTACTAGGTTTAAAATGGGCCTGATCATCTGCAGTTGTTGTAGATTAACCCCCATAAGGACCTCATACCCACATGGCTTCTCATTTACTCCCCCCACAGGGGATGGGGAAGAGAATTGAAAGGACAAAAGTGAGAAAACCGGTGGGTTCAGATAAAAACAGTTTAACAGGTAAAGGAAAAGCTGCCTGTGCAAGCAAAGCAAATAAAGGAATTCATTCACTCTTTCACATTTTCAGGCAGGTGTTCATCCATTTCCAGGAAAGCAGGGCTCCACCATATGTAACACTTACTTGGGAAGACAAATGTCATAACATGAAATGTGTGTCATAACACCTTTTCATTCTTCTTCCGCAGCTTTTGTTGCTGTGCACATCATACAGGCTGTGATATCCATTTGGTCAGTTGGGGTCAGTTGTCCCAGCTGTGTTCCCTCCTAACTTCTTGTGTGACCCTAGCCTACTCACTGGAGGGGCAGAGTGAGAAACCAAAAAACCTTGATGCTGTGTAAGCACTGCTTAGCAATAGATAAAACATCAGTGTGTTATCAACACTATTTTCATCACAAATCCAAAACAGAGCACCATACAAGCTACTATAAAGAAAATGAACTGTCCCAGACAAAACCAGTGCTGAAGTGAATGACTGTAATGCTTGTGACGTAATTGGCCACAAGTTCATAATACCAACTAAGTTTTGCTTGCTAAAAATAAAACAGAGCAGTCTTAAAACTGTTCTAACTTACAACACAGACAGAATCAAGTAAGATCATATTCATTGTTTATTCTACTGAGCAGGTCCTAGATAAATACTAGTTCCACTGAACAGAAAAACCTTGACTGCCATGCTTTTGTTCACAGAAAAAGTTTAACTCATGAAACTGCACAAGCCAAAGTTTATAAGTAAATACGTAACATGCAACATGTAAATAAATTGTATATTGAAATGAGAAAAAAAAAATACGATGCAGAAAGCCAAGGAATTTGTTGCTTTTCTTTGCTTGAAGAACAAATCCACAGTCACCTGTCTGTCTGTGAGATAAATCTCATTTGATTTGTTTGGACCTGCATGACAAAGTTTGCCAGGGTGGTTGTAGGATGTCTGCCTATAGCTGTATGTTTCCTAATATTTGATTTATCACCCTTTCAAGCGAGTTTGACTTTGAAGATGCTATCATGGAAAACATAAAGTGTGCATTATTCAGAAACAGAAATATTGTACAGTATGTCTCCATGTTTTTACCAAGGTTAAAGAGATAAAATTTGCTGTAAAGGTAATGAACTGTGTTCATACCTGATGCAATTCTTTTGCTTCTTTTCACTCACTGGCTTTGTACATTGGACAGATTTGGCCCAAGATTTTCTGATATATTTTAAAATTATAGTTTTCTGAAGACACTTCATACTTTAGAAGGTAACTGGCACTTCAACAACAGTCTCAGCAAAGGAAAAAAGTGCTGAAAGAGCAGAGATTCTTTCTCATTTCAAGAAGTAGCCACCTGAGGTCAAGACTAAGGAACATTGGCAAGAAGTCTGCAGATGTACTGCTTGTTCTGTACCTTTTCTGCAGATATAAAAGACTACTCTTTCCAGAATTGTCACGGTGGTAGATTGCATAACCAATAAATTAATACTTTCCTGTAAGCTTCAAACTTTCGTATTTATGAAGTACAGTCTAGGATGCTGTGGTAAAAATATTTTATCAGCACGCCATTTTATTACGTGACAGTGAAGCCATAAAAGAATTAGTCTTCTGGGTAATCTTTGCTGACATACCATACTTACATCATCATGTCCTCTCTACGTGCCCACTGAAAATCATTCTGAAAAATACCACAGGGAACTAAGGAGGTTAGTTCTAAACAACAACTGTTACTTACTCTCCTCTGTAAAACTCTACATTCGTTTATCTGAAGACAAAGTATATGAGGTATAAGGGAGCAATAATATTTAGAAGATTTTTCTGGAGCATAAATTACTGTCAAAAGCAAAAAACTCTGAATACTACCTGAAAGGTGGGAATGCCCACATCCCAGTGGCATGAAGCACCTTTCTAAAGCTTTAATAGAAGCCATAAAACCTTAAATTTACCATTCACCTCCAGTTTAGACTGAAATTTTGTAGTCCCAGTAACAAAATATACTCTGTGTTTAAAGAAATGAACAGAGTATTTTGGGGAGAGCATTTAAAATACCATAAATAGCGTTCGCTTTTGGAAACCACTGAATTGTTGGAATATCATAGCTAACCCTAAGGAAAATATTCTAGAAGACAAGAGGCAAAAAGATTGCACAGTGCACACCTAAAAACTGTGGAAGCATTCAGTAAGCATTATGGACTTCATGGTTCAGCTGTGTTCCTGTGATACCCTGGTATCACGTATACATCTACATACCATGCAGAGAGGGACCAGCTGTAGCTCTTAAGAGCTGAGGGACAGGAGAAGGAAGCACAGGCCTTGAGCAGAGTGCCTAGAGGCACTTACACCTTTTAAAGCAATTTTTTTAACATTCAGCAGAATTATTGCTATGGATTTTCAGGTCGACATAGGTTGCGGTTTTGTGTGGGGGGTTTTGTCTGGTAGCAGGGAGGGGCCACAGTAATGGCTCCTGTAAGTAGCTGCTAAAGGTTTCCCTGGACTCCAACTCTGCTGGCAGCAAGGGAGGGGCTGCAGTGGCGGCCCCTGTAAGTAACTGCTAAGGGTTCCCTTAGCTCCGAGTCTGCTCTGACAGCAAGGGAGGGGCTGCAGTGGTGGCTCCTGTAAGTGACTGCTAAGGGTTCACCCCCACCCCCCAGCTCCAAGGGTTTAGTAACTGGGGGAAGTGGGGGAAGGGGTACAATTGATCTAGCCCCTGTGAGAAACTGCTGGATGTTTCCCCAGCTTCAGGCTGGACCCACCCCAGGCCAGGGCTGAGCCAATCGTCGCCTCTGCAAATAACATATTGAAGAGGGGGCACGGTTGGGCGCGCCCCGGGCCAGCCCCCAGCTCAAGCGGACCAGCCCAGCTCCCCAGCCTCCTTCTCGGCTTTTGCGAACCGACCTGCCGTAGCCCAAGCCTCTGCCATGGCTCTCCCGAGAGCCAGTTTCTTCAGGAGCCAATGAAGACCTGCGGCAGAGAGAGAAGCAAGATTTTGAGATAAAAGGACCACACGACACTCGGGTCAGAGAGGGAGAGAGAGCAAGAAGGAGAGAAGTGCTTCCATAATTTCCCCTGCAGCGTGGTGAAGATTC
>NW_010100761.1:3404-3752 GCF_000699245.1 Pterocles gutturalis | reverse complement strand
CGTCGGCTTTCAGCTCCAGCAAGACACAAAAAACGGAGGGAAAGGTGGAAGATGGATGCTCGGAGCACCCCCAGCCCAGCCGCCCTCCCTCAGGACACAAAAGCCCCTTTGAGGGCTGATTTTACACCGCTCCTGCCGGGATGCCCCAATTAGCATCAGCAAAGGGAGCTGCCGCCACGGGCGGTTGCCAGCGCTGCTGTAAAGTCATCAAATTAACGGGGATCCCCAGTCCTGCACCCGGTGAGGGGGTCCCAGGCCCAGCACGGTCCCTGTACGCACCGGGGAGATGTTCCCTCGAAGGGCTGGGGTTTGGCAGCCCCACCGCACCCGCCGAGCCGGACCCGATAC
>NW_010100761.1:3061-3271 GCF_000699245.1 Pterocles gutturalis | reverse complement strand
CCGAAATTTCCCATTTTGCACAAAGGCGGCGGCGGCGATGGGCATTGTCCGGGCTGCATCGCATTACCCAGGGCTCCCGGAGAAATCACTTGTATCTCACGCTCCATTGAGCAGCTGCCTGTATATATTTTCTGTGTTGCACTTTTAGCATGACAAAAGGAGAGGGCCTGTGAACTCCTTGCTCTTCAGACCTCTCCGACACGTCCCCTG
>NW_010100761.1:2036-2542 GCF_000699245.1 Pterocles gutturalis | reverse complement strand
CCCCCTCGGTTAGCATAACAAACTGCCACGCTCCCTCCAACGTGCTCCCAGCTCCGTCCCAGCCCCTTCCCGCGGGACCATTTAACGTAAAGCTCAATATTTGGGCGTCTGGGCTGCTGGCGGCGGCGGGCGAGCGCGTGCTGGGGGGGGTTCGGAGGCAGGGGTTTTGGCGAGGATGTCCTTCCGATGTGTCCGCAGGGGAGCTGGCCCAGCCCCATGTCACCGGGAAAGCTGGTGGGACCTGGCAGCCCTCCCTGGGGAGGGGACGGAGCCCTGGCTGGACCCTGTGCCAGCTCCGTGGCTCCAGCATCCTGATGCCCAGAGGGCAACTGGAGTCACCAGCCTCTGCGGTGACGTACTGTCACCTGTCTGCTCTTGGAGCTGCAGGTCTCCAAATTTTGGTTTTGCCTTGAAATTTGACTTAAAGACAGAAAAATAGGGGCTGGGGGGCTGGGGCAAATCTTGGGACCAGTGGCACCAGCTGGGGCTGGAGCAACCAAGCAGGG
>NW_010100761.1:1586-1874 GCF_000699245.1 Pterocles gutturalis | reverse complement strand
CCCCGTCCCCGCGCCGGCAAAGCCCGGGGCGGGGCTGCTCCTGCCTCCCCCCAGCCCGAAAGGGATGGGACATCGTCCCCCCCAGGGCTGGGACCCCCTTGGGACCCCCCTCACCAGGGGAAGGAGAGGGCTGGGGAGATAAAAACTCCACCCTCTGGGAAGGGACCCACCCTGGACACGGGGTCACTCAGGGATTTGGGGGGTCCTGCAGGAAAAGGGACAAAATCCTGCTCAGACACCGGCAGCGCGAGGGAGACGGTGGGACAGGGAGGGGGCTCCAACGCCTTT
>NW_010100761.1:0-1576 GCF_000699245.1 Pterocles gutturalis | reverse complement strand
CCCTTTTCGCCTCGTCGAGCTGCAGACTTCATCCTGCTGCCGCCTCGGGCTCGGTGGCAGCGTCTCTGTGTCCCCTCCAGCCTCCCGGGATGGCATCTTGTGGTCTGGCACCAAGGTGTGGGGGGACCCACGGGTGGGACCCCCCCCGGGCACGTCCAGCTTCAGCCTCGGGGTCGCTGATCTGGGAAGAGAGGGAGCAAAGGCGTTACTCCGGGATGGGCGTCCGCACGGATCCTGCCCACGCTTTGGCTTCCCTCCAGCCTGTCCTGGTCACCTGGGCCCGCGGCACCCGCTCACCACACTGTGAATGGGAGAAACTGGTGTGAGCCCAGTCCCAGCCCAGTGAGAACTGGGGACGAGTCCCCGCCCCCACGGGCGGGCCGGGAGGTGCCCGTGTCCACCCCCTGCCCAAATAATTCCTGCCGTCCCCACAACCGCCGTCCCCATCCCGCCATCCGCTCGGGGACATTTCCATCGGGATGCTCTTAGGATTTGGGCTTCAAAGCACGTGATGGATTCAAATAATTGGGGTAAATAAACCAAGAATAGTGAACACTTGGAAACACGCAGAAATCTGGGAGGTTTTGAGGCTCCTTCAGGGCACGAGCCGCTGCAACGTTACCACTGCAGCGAAATCAACGCGCGGCGAGGAAGGAGAGGTTCCTTCCTCCTCCTCCTGGAGAGATGGAGACGGGCAAAGGCAGCTCTGCTGGGGGTCTGGCACCCACAGAAACGCTGATTTTGGGGCTCTGGGGTGGAAAACAGGAACATTGGGCAATTCCTGGAGGGAATGTCGGTTGCTCCCAAATGGAGTCGTTTCCATTGGGGAAGGAGATCTCAGAGCTAAACCCATTGCTTTGAAAATGCCGAGAGGAGCACAGAACGTCCCTGGGAATTTTTTTTGGGAAAAAAAAAAAAATACACTTTCCATGTGGTTTTTCTGCAGGTATCCCAATTTTTAAGTGGGATTATTTCCTCTTCATTTCCAAGAAGAGGCTCTGTGTGCTGCACACCTCCTGATCCTGGGTGAACTGCCCTTGATTTGTGTCCCCAGCCTGTCCCCGAGCCCAGGACAGGCCCCCACGGTCCGTCCCGGGGTGGGCAGCCCCCATGGGTGCTGGGGACCCAGCCCCCGGGGCAGCACCCGGACAAAATGAGCTGAGTTGTAGTTTAAGGCAAAGCTCAGCATCAGCGTGGAGGTTCTCTGCCCTTTGCCATGGAAACAAGCGTTGCTAAGGGATTGCTTAATAGGGAGCGAAATATTCTAAAAAAAATAAAAAATAAATCTAAGTTTGTGTGGCAGCAGGATTGAACCCCCCAGTCCTGACCCTTGCAGCAGCTCCCACACGTGGCCGAACGCTCCGGTTCTCCATCCATAGGGAGAAACCCCGCTGTGGGAATAACCGGGCGCTGGGTGGTTTGGGGGGGGGGGGTGGTTTGGGGGGGGGACGCGGGCACCCCAGCAGCACCGCAAAGGGTCCTGGGCACAGAGCTGGGGATGGCAAGTCCACAACCCTTTAAGAATATATACTATGAAACAAACTCACAAAAGGGTCCCTGAGAGATAAAGCCCCCT